>NW_024039707.1:1640000-1714724 GCF_016077235.1 Cyprinodon tularosa | reverse complement strand
TTCCAGTAGCTTGACCGTAGCGCCGCTGCTTTATTTATCAAGTAACTTTCCAGTAGTGACGTTATTATTTTTATCAAGTAGCGACGTAGCGTCCACAAACGCTACAAAATCCAGGGCATAACTAAGAAATGAAATCAGGTTTTCTATTTTTGAAACAACAATCAGAGTTATTCGTTGGACATTGAATGTCCTCTGATAAAAAGTATGTGTTCAAATTTCGGTTCTTGACCATAGAGAGCTCATGTGGCCAAGACTAGCCATTTGTTTTACATAGCCAAACACTCATTAAAACAAGCAACTGCAGTCAATTTTTTTAAATAAAAATGAGAAAAATATATCAGCTTTAACTTTATTGGCGCCTTTAATTTCCAGATAGTTCAATCTGATGAGTGCCACTAAGATATTCTCATTAGAGAGCAGTAGCCAAACTTAGATATTGTATTTTCATGGCCTAATTTACCAGACAGGATGTTTACATATATCTGTTTTAAGGCTTATTTGCAGAGATTAGATTTTTTTAGGTATGGAGGAACAGCTCTCCCATATATAAAAATAAATACATAAATAAATACATGCTCAATAAATAAATAAGCATTCAATTAATTACACCCCAAAATACAATGAATAAATATGTAGGTAGAAATTAAATTATACAGTGAGACATAAATGTATATATATCTCTTAATTAGCGTCTTTATTTTTTCACCTTTTTTGTAAACAGTTTCATTTGTTACTTGAATCGACTGTTTAATTGAGGTCTGCAGAAGTTTTCTCTAAGGGAGACCCTAAAGAAATAAGATGCCTTTTGTACTGTAGGGTTTTGTTTTCCCTAGAGATGTCCATTGAATGCAAACTCATAGCCATGTCTCGATGTGTAGAACACTACACAGTACCTTTAATTTGGTTCTAATAACAGCAGATTGTTTATTTTTTTGTCCAACAATGCTGGCATTGTTGTTCGAGCTTTCGCAAAAGCAGGCATTATTTCTGAGGAGCCGCGCTGCACGGAAAGTGACTCCGACAGCGAAGAAGGGGAAATTGGCATGTCTGATTTAGCGCAGCTGTTTAATTCAGAAACAGAGGATGATGACTTTGATGGGTTCGATTAATACTTTGTAATAAATACATGAATAAAGCACAATCATACTCAGTTTTGCTCCCGCTCTATTTTTCTACCTGAAAACTTAATTCAACAGCAGCCTCTGGGCGGGTCTCCTCCTCTTCACCGCGGCGGCTGGCAGGTGTTTTTTCATCTAAATAATCTAAATCTTGCAGCTATATTTGCTGTGATCAGTGGGAATAAAGTAGTTTTAATATGTTTTAAGTGAGAAAGTCCACCTGAAAACTTATAAATAATTAAATAATTGCAGTCAGTTCATCCAGATTATCATCCTGCCTATACTATTTCTGTTGGAGGCGCTCAGACCCCCACATCGGTACACCAACAGTAGAAATCCCTTCAACAGCAGCCTCTAGGCTGGGTAGCCTCCGGGTTCACCGCGGCGGCTGACAGGTGTTTTTCATCTAAATAATTTAAACTGCAGGCACCAGGATACCGGTAATAAAAGCGAACATATTCCGTTGGCAGGTTTCAGGATTTTAAGTTAATTTAGGAGTTATCACAGCGCTCTGTCATCTGCGATGTGTCTGTCTCTCTGCCAGCTCCCAGGTTTGATTAATACTTTGTAATAAATACATGAATAAAGCACAATCATACTCAGTTTTGCTACCGCTCTATTTTTAAATATGCAGTAGAGGTATTTAAACGCAGTAGAGGACATGTACCTATATATACAAAACGCGCCCTATAGTCCGGTGCGCCTAATCTGTGTGTTAAATACAGTAATGGCACACATAACTGAGACTGCGCCTTTTAGTACGGTGCGCCTTATGGTCGTGAAAATACGGTATTATGCTGATCATAAAACAATTTTTACACTGTGTTATGTCATTGGCTGATCTTTAATAAATGTTTTAACCAGTGTATCAGACTCATTTTGAATTGACATTAGCTTGGTACAAGTAGCTTCTGATGTAGTTAAGCTACTGTTAACACATTAGTGTAATTAGCTTGCTATAATTCTTTAGGTGGTAGCTTTGGTGTAGTGAAGCTTAATTTATTGTTGAGTAACTGATAGCTTAGCTCACTACACTGGACAAGTAGCTTGCCCAACACTGCTGGTATATTCTGATCATTAGCAGGCCCCTGTGGGTTAGAATAATAGCAGGTATATCTTACCTCTCCGCTCTACCAGCCTAAGAAAAATCTGTCGCCGGTTTTGCTGCCGCCGAAGCCGTCAAAGCAACTCTCCTCCTCCAATAACAAGTAAATAAAAAAAATAAAATAAAGATTTCCATATCCATTTTTTTTTTGTTTTGTTGTAGGATTTTCATCTTTATTATCCGATCAATGCCGCCGCTTACCAGGCGCAGCCATCTTTGTTTACATGCCGGCCTCATCACTACCGTCGTGGCGGATGGAATGACGGGATTCCCAATGGATTGCAGATGCCACACACGCACACAAAATGACAGAAAGATCCGAGTGTTTTAGTATACCACAGATTGGTGAATTTAGATCAAGATATAAGAAGCATTATTTCTGCATAACATGGCATCAAATATCCTGTAGCTATAAGTAGCCTATAATAATCTACTATTAATTAATACACTGAATTTCAATGAAGGTTAAAAGAAGAACGCCCGAAACGTCACGGCATTAAAAAAATAGATACTCACGGGTGTGGATTTCTTCTTTTCATCTGCATTTCTAAACTTTACCATGGAACAATTTTGCATTAATAACTGAAATGATGGTGAGGAAATTAAAACCCACTGATGAAAGAAAAGAGGCCTGATGAGACAGATTCATTCAGAGTCGCTGAGGACGTTTTTATAACCTAGAAATGATCCAGTTTACGTCCATGAGCACGCGACCGATTGAATGGACGGATGATCCACGGATCTTTGTTGATTCAGTTATTTGTTTTGCCAAAAAGATTAATTATAATCATTTTTCATTAAATAATAGAGATGCAGATAAATAGAAATAAACAGTTCTCAGATAAGATCGGAGGTGTATAAAATAAGATAATGCAGTCACTATGTTAAATTAATTCATTAACTTTATTTTAATCAAAAACATCATATCATCTTAAGATTTTGGTTGTTTATGCAAATGGTCTCAATAAACTTCAGTTGACTGCAGGCCCACAAACGTCACCTTTAGGTGCTCTGGGCACGTTCCACCGGGGGGAGGCCCAGGGGGAGAACCAAGGACACACTGGAGGGACTATGTATCTTGGCTGGCCTGGGAGCGCCTTGGGGTTCCCCCAGAGGACCTGTCCCAAGTGGCTGGGGAGACGGACATCTGGGCCTCCCTACTGAAGCTGCATCCCCCGCTACCTGATGCTGGATAAGCGGAAGAAGATGGATGGATGGATGGATGGATGGATGGATGGATGGATGGATGGATGGATGGATGGATGGATGGATGGAATTAAATACATTTTCTAAAATAGAAAAAAATACATACAGTATATTACACATTTCATCATGTATAAATCTCTTTCAGTGTCAGGTTTAAAGAAAATGATGAAAATGTTTCAGAACATTCCAGTTGGCACTATGGCTCGTGCTCCCAAATCAATTGGCAGTTTCTAACATGGACAAGCCAAATTGCTTCTGGTGAAAAGTTATTTAAGATTAAGTTTGGCCACACTGAAAAGTTTACTTGTAGCATAATGGCCTCTCAGTTCAAATCAGAGCCAAATCATAAAAAAAAAGAAAAAATAAGAAAACATGAAAAACTTTTAAAGTTAGTGGCAGTGTCATACTGTCAGGATGTTTACCTGACACTCCAGATCCAGAAAGTAAAAACACTGCCTAGATTTTTGCCTTGAAAATGGTTGTAACTAATCTCTGTGGAGGCTTTTTTCACTTTCTGAACCTGGATTATCCAGATTTGATTTTGGCACATTAAAAATGGATGGAACGAAGAAGAGCAACACTCCAAATAACAATTTCAAATTGATCTTAGAATAAATGAAGCAGTTTATCAGACATTGTAAGTGGCCTTCCAGAAGCTTTAACATCAGAGACTGTAAAAATGTGTGGACAACGCTTAAATGCAGCATCTGTGTAAGGGAACCAAACAACTTTCAGCCTCTATTATACTTGAAGCTTCACAATTCATTTAATTTAATTTAACCTTAATTTAATTTAGCCTTAAAGTTCTGTTTCCAGTCTAACGCTGAAAGTTCATATAATCTTTGATATCTGTGTTGCATCAGAATGAAGTGAAAGCTTAAAAAAATAACATGACTGGATTTTAGAGCTCTGACCAAACAGACTTTTTCAGGATCTCATCTCGTCATACTGATGACTCATAATCAAATGGCTGCTCTTTGTTCCACATTTAAGCCAGCCCATCCATAAAGGGAACTTGACACGTATAATAAAACACGATCCGATCAATGTCCAGAGCAACGTGGAGTGAAAGTGTGGATGACCTGCAATCTGTTTATTGAGACAGAAGTTCTGCTTCATATCCTACAGAAAATCAGAACCAACTGTGAACCTTTGATTATGACAGAGCTTGTGTGGTTTATTGTAGCCAACATGCTCATATGGGGTTGATTTCATCTACTTAAAGACTAATAATTTGAGCCCAGAGATCCCAGTTTGCTTGCCAGCTGGAGAATCTAAACATGTGTTTCATCCTCTGGCCTCCAAATATTGAGCATCCAATCCATTTTTAATTTGAATTTAAAGTGCATATGAGGGAAATATTAAGGAGTTTGTAGCAATGCTGCTTGCACCTACAAACATGGGTGATTCTAGACAAGGGTCACAGGGGAGAGTGCCCCTGTAGAACTGGTCCTTGCCCATTTTATGGCCCCTCTTCTGAGGACATAATTCTAAAAATACTTTATTATTTGCTATGCAACAGACATAATGACCCATTTCATTTTTTTTATTTACAGTTCTGTGTTTTAAGTTAGTGCTTTAGTTATGATGAATAAATTATGGTGATAGTTTCAGTTGTATTGAGATAGGGTCACAGTTTTCATCTCCTAAATATTATTTTGATCCAAATTGAAAGAAAATACTGGATTTTACAGCAGAATGTTTCAATTTTACTTAAGTTCTACTTATGCATTCATTAAAACTGTTTTAAAAAAAATATATATATATAATATTCCTGAATTATCCTGATATCCCATAGAACAGCTTTATTTTATCTTTTGGTAGATATTTCTGTAGCAACTAAATGTTTCTGTTACTTTTATCTCCTTTTAAGGGATTTTTAAATTTCAGTAAAATTAAAAATTTTTAAAGACATAAATACACATTTTTCAGTGGAAAAACATAAAATGTAAAACTAAATAATATCAAAATTTCTCTTCATTTAGTGCTGGGCCAAAAGAGCTCTTTGGTGTTGTGCTTCTCTTAATATATATTAAAGGATAAACCTTTGCCCTGCTTTTTTGTTTCATGCTTTTCTATGCCCTATGAAAACCCCTGGGGCCCCTGGTAAATGTGTTCTTGAACCGCCACTGCCAATACTGTCTAAAGACATTGACTTCACTGTGTGTTAGACTTCTCTGTAAGCTTCCTACTACACTGAATTCCCTTCATCATGAGCAGTGACCTGAAATAGACCAGGCATACTCTACTTGGTGCAGGAGATTAGATCCAGGACATGAATCATCCTTTTATGAATTTTTATTGCATGAGCTAAGCAGCTGTCAGCCTGGCACACAGCCTACTGGGCAACATGGACAGAAAAGGTCATCTTGTATAACTTTTGTAGCCAATGTCAGCATAGCGACGTTTAATGTGTCTTTAAAGTCATTATTTGTAAGGTTGATTTTTGGGACATGAACTTTTAACACTTTTCTTGGTATCTACATATCGCTTTACGAAGGGTTTATTAATTCATCAATTCACATTGTTACGTCGACTGAGTGATTATCTATCCATTTACATAGAAATAAAATGAAAACATCAAATTAAATCCAAAATCTGTGATAGGACTGAAAACTTATGTTTGCAGAAGTTATGAATACAATATGACTTGAGATATTTTCCACAAGGCCGATGGAAAAAGAATAAAGTTCAAAGTTGGTAAAGAAACACCACATAAAACCTACAGCTGTAAGCGCTGCATTAGAAGAAATGGACCCAGGGGTGTAAATACAAATGCACACCAAACTTTTCTGTATACTATATGCTGAGAATTTTAGAAACAATGCATAATGTTTTTTTTTCTCATTCACTGTTAAAAACCCTTTCTGGCCAAATAAGAATAGACCAAAATATAGTCAAACATTGTCGAAAATAGCTTTTTCCTTCCCTTATGCTGTCATTTGGGTTGTAAGCAATAAATGCACTATATAATCCAGTAATAAACAGGCTCACACTTTTTTGCTTATAGCATTTAATTGAAACATTTGGAAAATAAACTGATTTTTTTGGTTTTCATGCTCTGTATTTAGAGATTTTCATCCAAAATATGTGGAATTAGGAAGCTCTTGAGGTGAGGGGTGAAACTAAATCCTAAGGGAAGTTTCTAGAGCTTTTAATTATGCAACAGGACCCCAGACAAATATCCTTTCTTGTAATTAAAGCTCAGCCGGGAAGGGAGTTAGGCAAGGAAAATGAAAAAGTACAGGTTGAGACTATTGGAGGGTTGCGGAGCCATAAATAAAATAAACTGCTGTATTGTTGAAATGTTTTGGGAGGTTTTAATGTGTAATTTGGCCCACCTGCTCTAGTGTCAGAGGAGAGGGTAGTTTGGCATATTTTTGTTGACTTAGATGATGCTAAAACTAAGTTTGGGGTTTTATTTATCTTTCCTTTATTTTCATTTCTAAACATTTTTCCCTCAGACTTATTTCATGCTGCCGAATCGCCATTGCATCTAAAGGAAATCCCCCAGCTCCACTTTCTGAACTTCCACCTTCTTGTCGCCACCTTTGCTCTGGAATCTCGCCTCACAATGCCACGCCTAATCTCGCGATATTATATTTCCAGCGCATAAATACAGCAGCCCCACCGAGCCCGTTCACATCAGCCTTGGAGTCACTGACAGCTGCGAGAAACTTCTTAATAAACACGGTAAATATTTTAGGTGTAATTGCTGAACATTTATTAAGGACTGCCCTCTTAGAAACGGGTCTCTAAGTACCGGAAATACTTTTATAAATGCTCTATTACGGAAGTAACTGCTCATTTCTTATGGTTTCTGTTTCTTCGTCTGTATTTTATCGGGATTAAAGTTGATATCTGAATTCTAAAGTTGTTTTTATATATTTTTTTTATAAACAGAAATGGCAGCAGCTGAAGTTATGCCAAATCAGGTGAGTTTGTTTACTCTTTTACTGTTAAACTCACCCTTCCGTGTTAAAGGCAAAGGTTTCTATCTATCTATCTATCTATCTATCTATCTATCTATCTATCTATCTATCTATCTATCTATCTATCTATCTATCTATCTATCTATCTATCTATCTATCTATTTTACTTTCAATTTGTTTTAAACGAATTAAACATTAAAATAGAAGGGAAAATAAAGCAAGTTGAGATAGAAAAATGTTAAAAGCTTACTAATAATATCTCAATTATCAGTTTAATTTCTAATTGAGGCAGCTGATTATTAACCTGCTGTCTGTGTGTTTCCTCAGAGTGTGGTGGAGAGAGTAACCAGCCTCCCTTTGGTGAGCTCCACCTACAGCATGGTGTTCAATGTTTACTCCAACACCAAGGACAACCACCCTTACATCAGGAGCGTGTGTGAGGCTGCAGAGCAAGGGGTCCGCACCATCACCTCTGTGGCCCTCACCACCGCCTCGCCCATCATCGGCAAACTGGAGCCTCAAAGTAAGAGCCCTGAGCTTACTTCTTCCCCCACCTCTGTCGGCCATTGAATGTGGCGACAGAGATTAGAGGGGCATACTGAATCCCTCGTGGTCGTCGTGCTCTGTTCAGAGTCACGTTTCAAGAATTTGAAACAGGAAGGTTGACCCAGACTGCTGACTCTTAATCCACCTCACCTTTCACACAGTTCTGAGTCACAAAATGAGTTCCTCCTCTAGTTCAGTGACCTTGCATACGTTTTTACAATTCTTTATATTTTGTATTTTATTGAAGAAACATATTTGATAAATAGGCTCAACCTGCACCAGCATGTGAAACCTTTCAGATTTTATACAAAATCCCTCGCTTTAATAATGAGCAAGTAAGCATCTACTGATATATATTGAATTCTGTGTTTGTAATATGAGAAAGTTTAATAAAGATCAAAAGAAAAGCCAAGATGTCTCGACTTTTTTAAAGCGATTTGCTTCAGAAATTCTTATAATAATCACTTTGTTCTATCTGCAGTTGCCATTGCCAACGACCTGGCCTGCAAAGGTTTGGACAAGATCGAGAAAACCTTGCCAATCCTCCATCAGCCCTCTGAGCAGGTATGGCACCATGCCTAGTTGCACAATAAAGATGAAAAATACAAATCATGATGACCCATGCCCCATCTTCCTTTTGGCTTTCCACCCCAGATCGTTTCCAGTGCCAAGGATGTGGTAACCTCTGCCAAGGATGTGATGACAGGGAAAGTGTCTGAGGCCAAGGGCACCGTCTCTGACACTCTGAGCACGGTTGTGGAGAAGACCCGGGGTGTGGTACAGGAGGGGATGGAGAAGACCAAAGCGGCTGTGAGTGGGAGCGTGAGCACGGTGCTGGACAGCAGAGTGGTGCAACTGGTCAGCAGTGGTGTGGACACAGCCCTCAGTACCTCTGAGACTCTAGTGGAGCAGTACCTGCCTCTGTCAGAGGAGGAGCTTGGTGAGTCGAAAAACCATTTACTTACCTTCTTCTAGGAACGTTAAAGTATTTTTGACTTGAATTGCTCTTAAGGGCAGAGACTATGATGAATGAAACAAAAAAATCACAGTTTGTAGCATTACAGCTTAAAACCTGAATTATGTCAGGATTTTACATGTTAGACTAATCAAAATAACACCATTTATGAAGGGTAAGGAAAAACATTAATTTCCAGTGTTTTTTTATTACAAATAGCAGTGTTCATCCACCCTTCACTCTGATACAAAGAATCAAAACGCAATAAAGTTAATCACCTTTATATATCACCAAATAAGCTAATGAAGGGCTCTCTGGATCCATTCAAAAAATTAAAAGAAAAACAGCAGAACAGGTGTGTAAATGAAGAATTATGTTATAAAATAGGTTTGACAGCTTTAGAGGTCTCAATTTAGAAAAATGGAACAAGCGCTAAAACTGGAAGCATCATGCTGTGGGAATGTTGTTTCTTTAACAGTAAAATGAACTAAAAATGAGTAAATCTGGAAGAAATCTCCATTTCTGAAACATTTATCAGGTGTGGTTTAAAAAAAAAAAAGAAAAACATCACTTATTTTCTATTTAATTAAATGTAAGCAATAAAGCCCAAGCTTGCAGTTAGTTACATAAGTGTTATATATGGGTCAGCAGCTGAAGTGGTTCCCAGAACATTGTGTCTATCAGATGAAGGGTTTTTAGGGTGGTTACATGTGTTAGCTTTTTACTTTTTTTCTCCCCCAGCAATAAATAGAAGAGTTGTTCAGACTGATAAGCTGGTACACTGTGATCAGACTTGTCCTTATGCAAAAAATAAAACAAACAACGCTTTCTAGTTCTAAAAACAACATAGGCATTGCGTTGTGGCACTTACAACGTCTAAATATAGCCTGTTTTCGTTTTCCCTCGCCTTGTGACAGAGCTGGAGGCAGAAGCAGTGAAAGGCTTCGACAGTAAAGAGACGAGCCTCTACGTTCGCCTGGGCTGCCTCTCCACCAAGCTCCGAAAGAGAGCGTACACTAGAGCCATGGCCAGGATGCAGGAGGGCAAGGAGCGCAGCATGGGATTCATCTCCGAGCTCAACTCCACTGTTGACTTGGTGAGTCTCTAATGATCACAAACGCTCCTACTGTGTGATCCTAAGAGGATCAGTGTGAATTATGACCTTTAAAGTGTTCAGTATCAACATTCTCACTCTAAAATAAAGTCTTTGGTCTTCTTAGATTGAATACGGCAGGAAGAACATCAGCAGTGCTAACCAGATGGTAAACAACAAGCTAAACTCCCTGGTGCCGTGGAAGTCGGGTAGTGCAATCCAGGAGAATGGTCACCATGCAGAGGTAACTAATGGCCAGTACTTTTTCAGCTAACACTGCATGAAAAGTGAGATTTTCGTCCCCGTAAACTCCCGCAGATCTGCCTGATTTTCGTCAGTTTCCGACAATTTGCAACCCGTGCTTGTCCGCGTTTGTCGTGCCACAAATTGTCGGAAACGTACCATGACGTATGTGGAGAGCGATCAGCTGTACTAATGGCCCTAATTAGCATATGAATGCAGCAAACCCGCGCGGCTGGCCAGGTCTGGCTTGAATAACCTTCTCAGTATTGGCTGAAACCACTATTCTCAAACAAATGAAATCGCTCGTGATTGGCAGCAAAACCACACGTGGCCACGCCAGGCTTTAATTTTCTTACTGAGTATTGGACGGAACCACTTCTTTTTAAACAAGTAAAGTCGCTCGTGATTGGTTGGCATATATATATATATTTACATATATATATTTATTCATATATATATATACACTATATTGCCAAAAGTATTTGCTCACCTGCCTTGACTCACATATGAGCTTAAGTGACATCCCGTTCCTAATCCATAGGGTTCAATATGACGTCGGTCCACCCTTTGCAGCTAGAACAGCTTCAACTCTTCTGGGAAGGCTGTCCACAAGGTTTAGGAGTGTGTTTATGGGAATTTTTGACCATTCTTCCAGAAGCGCATTTGTGAGGTCGCACACTGATGTTGGACGAGAAGGCCTGGCTCTCAGTCTCCGCTCTAATTCATCCCAAAGGTGTTCTATCGGGTTGAGGTCAGGACTCTGTGCAGGCCAGTCAAGTTCATCCACACCAGACTCTGTCATCCATGTCTTTATGGACCTTGCTTTGTGCACTGGTGCACAGTCATGTTGGAAGAGGAAGGGGCCAGCTCCAAACTGTTCCCACAAAGTTGGGAGCATGGAATTGTCCAAAATGTCTTGGTATGCTGAAGAATTCAGAGTTCCTTTCACTGGAACTAAGGGGCCAAGCCCAGCTCCTGAAAAACAACCTCACACCATAATCCCCCCTCCACCAAACTTTACACTTGGCACAATGCAGTCAGACAAGTACCGTTCTCCTGGCAACCGCCAAACCCAGACCCGTCCATCAGATTGCCAGATGGAGAAGCGCGATTCGTCACTCCAGAGAACGCGTCTCCACTGCTCTAGAGTCCAGTGGCGGCGTGCTTTACACCACCGCATCCGACGCTTTGCATTGCACTTGGTGATGTATGGCTTGGATGCAGCTGCTCGACCATGGAAACCCATTCCATGAAGCTCTCTGCGCACTGTTCTTGAGCTAATCTGAAGGCCACATGAAGTTTGGAGGTCTGTAGTGATTGACTCTGCAGAAAGTTGGCGACCTCTTCGCACTATGCGCGTCAGCATCCGCTGACCCCGCTCCGTCAGTTTACGTGGCCTACCACTTCGTGGCTGAGTTGCTGTCGTTCCCAAACACTTCCATTTTCTTATAATACAGCTGACAGTTGACTGTGGAATATTTAGGAGCGAGGAAATTTCACGACTGGATTTGTTGCACAGGTGGCATCCTATCACAGTTCCACGCTGGAATTCACTGAGCTCCTGAGAGCGACCCATTCTTTCACAAATGTTTGTAAAAACAGTCTGCATGCCTAGGTGCTTGAATTTATACACCTGTGGCCATGGAAGTGATTGGAACACCTGATTCCAATAATTTGGATGGGTGAGCAAATACTTTTGGCAATATAGTGTATATTTATTCATTCATATATATATTCATATATTTATTCATTCATATATTTATTCATTCATATGCTGTGTATTTATGTTATCCTACACTACTACACAATTATTATGCTACCATCAAGGACATGAATGAATTTATACAGGAAATGAAGATTTGCCAGGAAGCTGTTTATGCATAGAAAGAGCTTTATTAAAACACACACACAACTATATACAACGCGTATCCAAACACATTCGTTTCTAAAAATTAAAAGTCCGTGAACGGTCCGTTTGCTTCCTCTGGGTTGGAGGTAACAGGCAGCATTCCCTCCGAGGCAGGTCCGATGTGCAGACGCCTACTGTGCGCGGCCCTGTACTTCGGCATCGCTTCTAACCGGGACTGCAGCTTAACACAGAGTTCAGTGAGATCCGGCCTACGAAATGGCGGCGACCGTACAATCCATCCAGAGACACCGCCGCCGACGCCATCTTCTTCGTCGGACATGAGGTCGACGGTGGCGGACTTACAGAGTTCCACTTCCTCATCTGCCAGCACACTCTGCCTCGCCTTCAGCAGCTGAAAAAAAAAACAATGAATCAGCGCACTGCATATGGACACAACACATCTATCAATGCACCTGAAAAACAGTCACCAAATAAAGTCTTACCCTCTTTCTTCTGGCCCGACTCCGAGCAGATAGCCTGGCACCCTCCGCACGCAGCGTGCTGGCTAGCAGCGTGTATCTGAAGCTCCTGCATACCGTCTCATAATACGTCTTACAGGCAGCTGGAAAACAATTAAATGAGAGTGGTATGAATAAAAAAAAAAATCAAACGCAAGTCACAGTAACAAGGAAGGAGAAAACATTAAAACAAGTCACTTACACACAATGTCGTCTTTATCAACATCGTGCAAATCTGGACTTGCCGAGACGGCAAATAGGAGGTCACCGCCTCATTGTGAGGCGACTGTAGTCTGTGAAAAAAAAAAAAAGTACAGCTATGGTCGGTATTTATCCGTATCCATGTCCTTCTACCGCAGAATGAAAGCATATTCTTTAAACCTTACCCCTGCTCCGGTTCATAGCGCCTGCAATTAGTCTCCGAGTTGTGAAGACGGCGTACTGCTTCCTGTGAATCACAAAAAATACACTTTAATAAAGCTTTAGGCTAGGCTACTTTTAGCTTACCTAGCTAGGCTAGGTTGTCTTTAGCTTGCCTAGCTAAGCTAGACTGCTTTTAGCATAGCTACCAGTAATCGAACATATATTTACCGCTAGCATGGCGTTGTGCACCCGTCTTCTCTTCCTCGAGTTCGTATATCCCGCAAAGTTGCTCGACTGCAGAGCCGCCATCTTGTCCTCTATGGACTGCAACCTGGAGTGCATCGAATTCTCCAGCTGAGTGAGGCGGTCATTCATGTCGGCAGTATGTTGGGCAAGCTGACGAGATAGTCCGCTGATAGCAATCAGCAGTTTCTTCTCGTCAGTCTGCGGGCTGGCCGAAAGTTGTGGACTAAGAGCAGTTGGAGGCGAGTTGAACGCGAGACGTCGTGCAGCCATTGTTCACGTAACAACAAAATACAAACACGGTAACTGGAGATGAAGTTCTTCTGAGTATAGTAACACAAACATGTCTGCTAATATGCTGGTCTCGCGAGTAGTCGAAGTGCACAAAAGCTCACACGTGATTGGACGATGGGGCCGAAGGCTCATCAGGCTCCTCCAATCTCATACGACGTCATTGTTATACGGAAGGACTCGCGAGAAGAGCTCGCGTCGCTCCATTCTGGAAGGTGGCGGTAATGCACCTATAAATTGTTTGCAATTGCAATTGTTTGTCTCCATAAGATTGAATTTGAGCAGGTGGACATTAGAGATAATAAATGCAACAACAAGTTTTTGAATCAATATTCTATAAATAATATGTACCCAGGAAGAACAAAAAGCACAGCTCTCTTACAAAATTTTAAGAAATCTATGATAGTCAAAATTAGGACAAATTATTTGAAATTCTCAATTCCTCCTAAATATAAAGAATTACAATTTAAAATAATAAATAACATATATCCTTCAAATGAGTTTTTAAGAGAGAGATTTAAGTTTAATGTTGAGAATTGTGGCTTTTGTACAACTCAATTGGAAACAACTAAACATCTTTTTTTATGAATGTAAAGAAGTATTAAACTTATGGGATCAACTTCGAACCTTTCTGCCTTCTAAAACAATAAATTTAGATTTTATTTCCTGGCAAAACATTCAATTCGGTTTATCCATTAAAGAAAAAAAAAATTTGAATTTTTAATCAATATTCTAATAATTGTAACAAAGTATTATATCCATAAATGTCGCTATGCAAAATGCTCCCTCTCAATCTCTGCTCTCAAAAATGAACTTTCCCTTTTCAAAAGATGTCTGAGAAAGATGCAGAATTTAAATGCAATTAAATTGTTTGAGTTAATTGAAGAATTTCAGTTGGTAGTCCCCACTGATTAATTTACTTTAACTACTATTATTATTTTATTTATTTTTATTTATTTTATTTTATTTTATACTTTGTTCCAGCCTGTGCATTTAATTTTATTTTTCAAAAGCAGGAGTTGTGATATTTCTTCTTGTATTGAAATATTTGTTATTGACTTGTTATTTGAGATTGTTATTGTTTTCTTATATATTCAATAACAAAAAAAAAAAAAAAAAGTGGAAATCTAAAAAAAAAAATTAACCATTACAGCCAACTGATTCTGAGTAAAACTAATTTTTGAAGTAAATTATTTTGTGTATTTTTTTTACATAACATTTGCATACACAGTAATCTAGCGTACTTTAATTAAATAAATCAATTCAAGCTAAAATGTAAGAGTCTATAATTAGGCTATACTGAGCCTGATCTATTTCTACCATCTATTTGGGGGATATTTATTGCCATACTTTGGGCCACTTAATACCAATTTAGCATGCTGACCTATGTCCTTATGACCACAGTGTACCAATCTTCTGATGGCTACTTCCAACAAGATAATGCGCCATGTTATAAAGTGAATCATCTCAGAATCATTTCTTGAAACTTTTCCACTTAAGTAATTGTGAATTGAGCATATTGACAGACAACATTTTATTTTTTATCTTAAATGCAAATTTAAAAAAAAATTATTACTGCTCTAAATGTATTGCTCTGTCAGCTAAAGATCTGTTTTGGTCTCTATACTTTAATTAAATAAATCAATTCAAGCTAAAATGTAAGAGGCTATACCTGATCTCTTTGTATCAGAGATTTTCTTACCCAGAAAGATGTCACTTGGGGTAAAACCCCCCCTGCAACCCTGATTTGCATTTGTATAGCTCACAGCATGTTCATTTACATGTTAAAGCCTCCCCTAGAATTCCATGGGGGGGAGGCATGGGGGGAACACTGCCTAAGAAATTCCACGTCAATTTCTGACAATTTACGGGAGTTTTCGGCGAAGCCTGCAAATTGCCGTAAACTGCCGCTAACCTGAAGTTCCACGACAATCTACAGTGCCGTATATTGACGAAAATCCCACTTTTCATGCAGTGTAAAGAGTGAATTGATTTCCATATCCAGACTTAATAGAGCAATTTAGGATTATTCAAAGTTCCTAAAAACTCCTAAAACAAAAAAGAAGAAAGAGGAAAGGCTACAAATAGTTTTTGTTGTGTTTTTGTGAATGTATTTTTGTATATTTTCCTAGTATAACAGTTCCTGTTTCAACATATTTTTACTAATTTACAAATGTTTGTTTTATCTCTTTAATGCTGAGTGCTTTTTTAATGTGTATCCTCTTGCCGTAGGTAATCGAGTCTCGCACCTTGATGCTTGCACGTTCCCTCACCCAACAGCTCCAGACAACCTGTCTAGTCCTGGTCTCCGGTTTGAAAGGACTCCCCAACAACATCCAGCAGGAGGCGCTGTCCATTAGCCATTCAGCTGCACAGGTGTACACCAGTTTCAGCCAAGCCAAGGTGCTGGGAGACTTGCCAGACAGCGTGTTAGCCAGTAGCAGAGTCCAGCTAGGCAAGGTGAAGGACTCCCTGGATAACGTAATGGATTACCTGGTCAACAACACGCCGCTCAACTGGCTGGTGGGTCCCTTCTACCCAAGGATGCCCGTTCACCCTGAGTCCTCCTGCCGCCGACAGCCTGTAAATCAAAATTCCCAGTTGAACGAGCTGCGAACCAAGGAGCCTATGGAGGTGGAGATGGAGTCACTACATTCCTAATAATACTTCAACCTAGCTTTCATTTCAAAGTTGAAATAATTTTACTTCCTTGTATTTTAGTAATACTGAATTCCTTTTGCCTGAGTATTTAGGTTAAACAAAATGTTCTATTGCTTTTTTATTCTTGCAGACAATTGTCCTTTTTTTACCTCCGATAACTGTGTTGACTTGAGAAATCCTTTAGAAAATACAACAGAAGCTTGATTCGTTTGAAGCTTTCCTCCCAGCACATTTTAAAAAGAAACATGAATTAAATGTTTGATTCTGTGCTTATAAGACTGAATACTTGACCAATAAACATTTATTAAAAATTATTTATGATTTAATTAATGCAAGCAATCCTGCAGGTTGACATGCAGCATGTTTTAACCACTAGTTTACATTATTTCAGTATATAGATATATTTATAAAAAACTACTAATATATGCAAATATATGAGTTTTATATCCATATATCAGTGAGAGGAAGCCAGAGTACCCAGAGAGAACCCACAGAAGAACATGCAAACTCTCGGTGTGTTCAAATTCATCAGGTGCGTGCACTGAATGCCAGATTGGTCAGCCGATTGCATCATAATACGGCACCGTGGCCTGTATACGCTCAAAGACTCCAAACAGGCTTTGTTTGGTATTAAAATCTTTAATCTGTCCCTGTGCAAATGGGTTTGGCTGAAATTTAAGCACAGATTCCAATATGTGTTCAGTGTGGGGATTAAGCTCTGTTGCTAGGCGACAGTTTTTACCCTGAGTGAGGGGCGGTTGTCTATGTAGAAAAGTCCCCAGGAATTTCCTTCCAAGGCAACAGTGCTACAAACTGCACCACCATGCAGCCCTAAGTCCTAAATCTGTCATTCTATTTCATATAACATGCAGATGCAAAGACATCTCAACAAATGTATTGAGCCTCTTGGATGGGGTTCTTAACTGGACACTCAGAACCAGCAGTTCCTTTAACTGGAACTCGTTAAGGTACCAAAAATCACAGTCATACCTTTTTCATGAGTATTTACCAATAGAATACAGATCTTGTAATTTTAAGATAATCCAGTCCATAAACCAACACTTTTATTTGATAGAATGTTTTAATTAAAATCCTTCTTACTCAAAATCAATTATTTAATACTAGATGTGGTTATTGTAACTTATCAGTCCCAAAGCATACCATCTTAAACCCTAAAGATATGTTAAAAAACGTTTCTGCTACTCATCTAAAATCTGTACCTGGATTGATTAGACACCCCTACAGTCCGGTGCTGTATCACCACCACCCATAGAAATACCAAATTACTGATGCCCTCCCCTTTAAAACAAAAACTGCAACAAGACTGAAATGAACGTCAGTAAAATAGAACGGTAAAAAAACCTCATGAAATGGGACTGAAATAGTCTACCTTTAATATATTTAAGGCAAACCAGTCCTGTAACTGGCAGTGAGACCTCTGCTCCTCTCATCAGATATTTTGACTCCTCACAAGCAAACTGCTCCAGTTATACCAGACGCCATGTTTTAGCTGCTTCCATAGATGCTCAGTAGGATTTGAGTCAGGAAACTTTGGGGGTGTTGGCCTAGTGGTTAGAGCAGGTTGAGAAGGTTGCAAGTACCCGGTTCAATCCCCACAGCCTCCACTCTGGGTCTCTGAGCAAGACCCTTAACCCCACATGGCTCCCCAAAGGGACGGGTTAAATGCAGAGAGTGAATTTCCTTGCTTTGTACTTAACTTAATGTCAATAAAGTGGAATTCTATTCCATTTATAAAAGGACACTTCAGAAAAGTCCAATGATTTCCTGAGATTCTCTTCAGATAATTTGTGTTTTTCCATTAACGCAAAGGGTACCAACAATTAAGTTCAAGTGTTTAACAGGATGAACATCAGCCAGCACTGAAATTAAGCAGATATATATATCCCTCGGTCTAGTACAAATCACATCTTAGCTTTTTGTCCTCATAGTAGCTTCATCTGGTCTGTTCTTCTGTGAATCCATCCTGGATTGAAATATCAGCTGTGTCGCTTCCATCAATATCCGTTTACAGATGGGCCTGTTTTTTTCCAGTGTAGACCCGTTTCTTTTACAGTGACCATGTTTAAAATGAAACTATATGTATAGGCTTTTTAATTTTGTACAAAAGAATCTTTTATTTTCTAAGATCTAAAATATGAAGAGGTAGCAGTTAAGAGACAACATTGAAGTAAAAAAAAAAAAGAAAAAAAAAAATTTTGATTTAGAAAAGAAACAAGTTTTTATGATCATGATACTTTATTATATTTATGACATTTTGTTATGATCCCAAAAAAATAAATTCAGGCCCAGCGGGACAGTGCAGGTAAATTAAAATGCCCATTCATCTTTATTCATTGATGAATGCGATGGTGCCGTGATAAATACTCCATCAGACCCTGAGGAAAAAAAAATAAAAAAAGCAGAATGAACAATAACCAATTAATGAGTTAAAGTGCAATTATCAGTGTAAAACTTTTCATCCCCACACCAGAGGGGCAAGAGAGCAACTTTATCATAGATCCTGGTTTGTCAGAGCATCCTTTTTATTTCTGATCAAATAAAACAGACGATCGTTTTCAATCCTTGGTTAGAACCTAAAAGGAGCACGGAAACTGCTTTTTAAATATATTTTTAATATTCAAAATGAAAAACACACAAGTGTCAAAGAACGGAAAGTGAGCTTCAAAATACATTTAGTGCAAAATAATTAAGTTCTGATTAAAAAGTTCAACTGCAGATATTTAATTGGGCCGATTCAGGCGATTTAAAAAGCCAAAGGAGGCGTTTCAGATAAAGACTAGATGAAGATTTTGGAATCAAATGTCTAGAATAGTATGCAACATTCATAAAAGTTATAAGACGTTGAGGGTTGAAAGGTGTGGAAGATTAATAGGTTGTAGCCCTGAACACATTTTTGAGGAGCTCACCGAAAGCTTTTTAATCTGGCACCAAGCAACGTCATCAAGCAGGTCCAAGTTAATTTCATCCCTCGTCTCTTCAGAAAAACTCAACATCTAGAAATAGAAATAAAAATAATTTAGTTAAACACCAAACATTTTTTATAGAGAGACTACTACAAAAGAAGCGAAAAACTTGGAAAAACGTTTATCTGTGATCAAAAGAAATTGTGCTGGAAGCATCATGTATGCAGGTTAAAAAATGATTAAACAAAAATATCTCCAGCTTCACTTTAAAACAAGCAGAAAGTAAAAACTTTTAAAATGGATATAAAACATTTAACAATCTTTAATTATATCATATTTGGTTGATTGCATAAATGTAAAGTATCATAGATTTAAAGAGTTATAATATTCCATCTTGGAACAAAGAATTGCTGCTTGCTCTCTTTTCCACTCCAATAAGGTTAAATTCTGAAATTAGGATGTAAACCACATCCAATCACTGATGAAGTGTGGACATCTCTCAGGCTAAAAATGCAGCTTTTCCCATGCAAAGTCAGATGGTTTCTGGAAAGCAGGTATTTGGAAACATTTAATGAAGATTTGCTTTTTTGTTAACCTGGTTTCAGGCATTTTTCTCTGCAGCTCCAATATTTTTCTTACCTGTCCCTGCGCCGTCGTCACAGAGATGTGAGCTGCAGCTCCTCCCTTTGAACAAAGAATATCCCCAGCAGACATAACTGACCTGTAAAAGAGGAGGCTAGTTTCAGCATAACTGGATTCTAGAGCATTTTGGGGAGCAGCTCTTGAAAACATTTGTCAGAGACAAAAAAATAAATAGTTCATATTCTTATTCTTCTATTCAACCACAATTCTTGCTAATCAGTTCCAAGGCAAGCTAATGGCACCATTGTGTATTACTACATATATGCTCAATACATTTCAACTTTTTAAAAAAATTTGCTTTTCACTGCTTATAATGCAAGACCATGCAGGCCTAGATGAAGGTCTACAGTATGTGATCAAAATCAGCTGTAATCCTTTTTTGATGCATTAGACTAGCCCCGATTAGACGAGTCACCATGACAACAGGGAACAGGAAGTGCCCATTTCTACCCACTGGAACTAAAAATTTAAATGAAGACATGGTATGGAAAAAAGGAGAATGTGTTTAAAGGAAAGACAAACAGTGCTACAGCTACAAAGAGGAAGATGGCAAAGAAGATTGTTGCTCAAGTTGACAGACCAAATGGGTCCAATTTTCTCCTGCTAAAAAGATTAGATGCATAAAGAAAATAGAAATCCATTTTTCATTATAAACGAATACTCCTTTTATTTAAACCAAATAGGAAAACCCAGCTGTCTTGATGCAAAATATGCATGATATCTACACTGTGTGCAGAATTATTAGGCAAATTAGTATTTCGACCACATCTTTTTCATACATGTCCTACTCCAAGTTGTATAGGCTTAAAAGCCAACTACAAATTAAGTAAATCAGGTGGTGTGCATCTCTGTAATGAGAAGGGGTGTGGCCTAATGACATCAACTCCCTATATAAGGTGTGCTTAATTATTAGGCAACTTTCTTTTCTTTCACAAAATGGGTCAGAAAAGAGATTTGACAGACTGAAAAGTCAAAAAATTGTCAGATGTCTTTCAGAGGGGTGCAGCACTTTGGAAATTGCCAAGCTTTGAAGCGGGATCATCGCACAATCAAGCGGTTCATGGCAAATGTCCAACAGGGGCGCAACAAGCGTGTTGAAAAAAAAGATCCAAAATAATAGAGAAGGATCAAGCATGAAGCAGCAAGGAAGCCATTAGCCACCGGTTGTGCCATATTTCAGAGCTGCAACATGTCTGGAGTGCTGAGAAGCACAAGGTGCTCAATACTCAAGGACCTGGCCAAAGTAAGGAAAGACGGAAAAAAAGGCCACCTTTGAACAAGACACACAAGACAAAACGTCAAGATTGGGCAAAGAAATATCTGAAGACAGATTTTTCCAAGGTGTTTTGGTCTGATGAAATAAGAGTAAGTCTTGAAGGGCCAGATGGATGGGCACCAGGCTGGATCAGTAAAGGGCAGCAAGTTCCTTATCGACTCAGACGCTAGCAAGGTGGAGGTGAGGTACTGGTATGGGATGGTATCAATGAAGAGCTGGTGGGACCTTTTCGGGTTGATGGAGTCAGCATCAACTCCCAGACCTACTGCCAGTTTCTTGAAGACACCTTCTTCAAAAGGTGGTAAAAGAAAAAGTTGCCATCATTCAAGAAAAACATGATATCATGCAGGACATTGCTCCGTCTAGGGTTGTCAAAAGTATCGATACTCAAAAAAGTATCGATACTGAAATGTTGTATCCAGATACAATACTCGTTTTTAAAAGTATCAATACAGTGCCACCACCATTGGCACCTAAGCAGTCATTCATCTAAAGTGCAGAATAGAGGACAATGCACTTTCAGAACACTGATTGAATAATGCTGTGTACTTTCAGTTTCAGACTTTTTTTTGTAACAGGGGCAGCTGCTGAGAATTATTTTTGTTTCTTAACCGGTTTGGCTAGTATCACTGTTATGTGTGCAAAGCATAGCCAAGGAAGGAACACTTAATTTTAATTTGATAAGTTTTTTAATCAAGCTTTCTTAATATTGTGCACAGCATACAACCTTTATTGTATTTATATATTGTATTGTATTTATTAATGAAAATATTTCTGTAGAATTTTTATCCTTTTGGTATCGAAAATGGTACCGAGTATCGAATATTTTCCTTAGTAACGGTATCGAGTTGAAAAGTTTAGTATCGTGACAACCCTAGCTCCGTCACACGCATCAAAATACACCCAAGCATGGTTGGCCAGAAAAAGTCTAGAAGGAGAGAAAATAATGACATGGCCCCCTTGTTCACCTGATCTGAACCCCATCTCCATGAAATCTGAGATCTACAGGGAGGGAAAACAGTCCACCTCTCTGAACAGTGTCCGTGAGGCTGTGGTGGCTGCTGCATGCAACGTGGATCGCAAACAGATCAAGACACTGACAGAATCTATGGATGGAAGGCTTTTGAGCATCATGGTGAAGAAAGGTGGCTATATTGGTCACTGATTTGTTTTTGTTTTTGAATGTCACAAATGTTTATTTCTGAATTTTGAGTTGTTATATTTGTTTACCTGGTGAAAATAAATGGGTATATATTTGTTGTTTATGAAACTTTGATATTAAGGAGTTTTTTGGGTTGATAGAGAGCACCATTATGGCCCAATAATAAAAATACAACTTCCCTAATAATTCTGCACACAGTGTATATGGGCTCTCTGCCTGGTGGAGTTTATTTTTATGATCAGCATTGTGTAGTGCTGACCTTAGTCTTTGTTTCCAGAATGCATTTAGCTGAGTTTTGTTTTTTTCTTTTACTGCCCCATTACAACTGATAAATAAAATCTTGATTAGGTCCATGTTTTGTTAATCAGCCCCTCAGGATGATTTCACCCCACCATGAATTATTATACATAGGCCTCTTTCCATCTTACAAGCTATATTTTAACATATTTGCAGCACAGTGACAAAATAGTTTTTGGATCCAATAAAGATCTGGTTTATCAATGCTAGATTTGATTTTCATAGTCTGTTTTACTGACAAGAGGGACAGACCTGAGTTTAGGTGTGGTCTGCTTCTGTACCGCCTGCTCTGCAGTTTGACGACTCGTTAGCCGAGTCTGTGCTCGTTTGGTCATCACTGAGGAACCTCTGCAGGAAAAGGAAACCGATGTCACTCCATGACCTTTTTTCCTCCATCACGGTAACAACTTTACCTTGATTTCTGGGCTTACACGAGGTTTCCAGTGCTGTTGCTTCCAACTAGGTTTCTAGTACTTCTGGTGCCCTTAACCTAGAAAAATAAATAACTGTGTGAAGCCATCATTTTACAATAAATCCTTTATACATTACCTTTGAATTCCTGGTAGAAGACCTCTGGCCTGAGCTGGAACACACTGGGGGAGTATCTGCCGACTTTACTTTGATAGTAAATGGGAAAAAAAAGCACAACCCCCATTTTAAACCCCAGTAATCAGTGCAATAACATTTATGCTTGATAAAATGATCAATTACATCTTCTGCTGTGGTTTCGCCTGAGGGGAGGAGTCATTTCAAGGGACTCGCTCTGCAAAAGATGAAAATATAAATTTTATTAAAAATAGTCCGAATCAAGTATAGTGGGATACTAAAACCTCACCTTCATGGCTATAGATGCATCACTGGCTGAGGCTTCTTCCTCTAACAAGATACAAAGAAAATGAAAAAAGTTGATTTTATCCTCAACAAAAAGTGAAAAGGGTAACACACACAAGTAAAGCATCTATACGAGTTTCAACAATATTTCATCATTTATAACCCATTTATGATCCGATTGTAATCTGTTTGAAGAGGTTAACAAGATTAGGATGCCTGAAAAATCTAGTTTTAAAGATCCAAAAGACAGACAGAAGAGGTAACAAGTGGGAGGAGGAATAGAAATGGTAAATGGCCAGTATAATAATATAATAACAGCACCACCAAACAGCTACCCAAGTCCACTTTGACATATTGCCCAATTTGATGCTGGTGCACTAAAAGATTTCCTCATTTGTCAAACCGATACCAAAGTATAACTTCAAACGATGCTCAACATTCCTCATTTTAGTGACGAAAGTGCTTCTTGTAAGAGTTGTCAAAATACAACTATATTCTCGTAATGTTGCAACTTTATTCTGGTAATAAAAAAAATAAATAAAAATCTCTAGCCTAGCCAATACTCAGTCGTAGCTTTAGTCCTACATACTAGTACATAGGTACTGGCATAGGCCAGTATCGAGTTTTGTAGGCGAACAACAACCTCAACAATTCCCCATTATGCAGGGGTGGATCTGTTCATTCAATTCAATTTGCATGTTTTCTAAGCCATAACAAGGCTTTGTTGGGCTACTGCATAAAACTTGGAACTCAACACTAATCCAAACATTTTGAATTGAGAACTTTCTGGATGGGAAGCGAAGCATCTTCAAACTTGGAAAACAAAGTCAGGCATCCCAAGTCTGCCGGAAGTTTCGGGAGTCTCCCTGATACCGATAGTTGTTCACAGATGTTCGCCAGATGGATAAATTATCCCGCATTTTAGACTGCGAGGTGGTGTTTTTTTTAATGCGAGTGAGATTGTGCAGTCAATACAATAATTTGTGCACCATGTGTGAATTCAAACTACTTTGATTGCGCAGGCACAACAAGATAAAGTGGGTGTGGGGAGGAGGTTGCTTGTGAAACCTGTGCAGTGCATGTTGTACAAAGCGATGTTTTGTTCAACAAGCGTTCCAAGCGACTTGTCAGAGAGCGCGCTGATTGGATTAATCAGAAAAAGGGTGGGGTGTTCAATAATAAGAGGATTAGGGCCTCTGAAAAAAAAAGTTTACTGATTTTTACATTTTATTTCAGTATATTATGAGAAAAAAAGTCAGAATTCTGACAGCTAACTAACATGTTAGCATCAAGTTGTAGCCATGACTGTTTTACTAAACTAGGTCTCTTGTTTAAATCACCTTCTGCTCTTCCATTAATCAAATAGCATCACCGGGGACCCCTCGGGCACGTAAAAAGTTGCCTAATTTCATAATTTTCCACTAAAGTGGTACTGTTCCTCCCAAACAACTCACATCTTTGTCAGTGGAGCTGAGTGCTCCCACATCTCTTCCATCATGGTGCCCATCTACATTAAGATCCACAATTCTGAGATTAAAGTCAGAATTCCGACTTTTCCCCCCCATATTAAAATGAAATATTTAAAATCAGTTCACTTTTTTCCAGTGGCCCTAATCATTTTCGGCACAATAAGGATCTCTCTGAAATGAGTTTTTGGAACTTGGGATGTCTGCAAAGTCTTTTTTTTTTTTGGAATGATTATGACCTGGATATCTTCACCAGCATACGTTGGAAAAGAAACTAAATTGCTGCAACAACTAAACACTAGATTTAAATGAGTAACAAACCTTTGGATAATCTTTATAGATCAAATAAATACAGAAAAACATTTATACTCAAAATGTGATGCCTATACCCACCCATCACTGCAATGGATGTTAAGATAACAAGTGATGTAGAGCTTTAGTTTTTCACATTAATATAACTCCTCTCATTCCTACTTGAAGCAGTTGGCATATTGCCCATATTCTACTCTTCCCCCAAGTGTTTGATCATTAAAAGCATCTGATTGGTTGAGGTAGATCTGGATCAGTTCAATTTATTGATTAAACCAAATAAATGCATAGAGTTTGAACTACTAAGCAGGGATGCATATAGTTAGATTTTAATGTTACAGTGGAAACTCCCACACTCACCACTTATCAGGTCTCGTATAAGAGTGTTTTGGAGAGAAGGAGGCATCTTCATCAGCTCCACTTTAAACAATTTATCTGTTGTTGCCAGCAAATCCTCCATTCTGGACTCCAGGTCGTTAAGGCGGTCCTGTGCTGCAAAGACACGTTTAAAAAAAATACAATTATTCTTACCTTTAAGCCCCCCTTTCCATCTAAGTGTACCTTCTTTCTCAAACTGTTGGATAAAAAGCGCCAGTTTCTTCCGCCGCATTTCGCGACTTAGCAGCTGTTTGTTTTCAGTGCCTCCTTGATCTTTCGTCCGTCGCCTCGGCATCTCTTCTTCTCAATTAAATTTCTTCAATAAAATTTAAAAATCAAGAACAACGACGCAACCTCAGGATCGCACACCTGTGATCCTACCAGATTTAATTGGGGTATCACTGCGCCCAGCGCACCTGCGGTGATGAGGCTCTGGGCGGAAGAACACAGCTGCAACTAATCAATGAATTGCAACCAGTTCTAACATAAGCTGCCCTACTTTGACTTAGATTCAGTTAATACAATAGGTAAATAAAATAAATTAGATGACTGTTAATTTCCTCTAAATTTCAGTAGCTGTTTTCTTTTCTGAAACCGACTGATGAGTTCACTAAATAAGAAACCGCTATTAGTTACTAATCTCCCTTTCTTGCTTTATGTAGCAGACTATTTAAATTTCATTAAAACCTTTATTTTACTAAAAGCTGCTTTCTACTTAGATTGAGTCCTGGATTTGGATACACTTGTTTTAATCATTAAAACAAGTGCATCTTGTATTTCATTAAAGGGACACTATGCAACATTTTTCAGTTAATGTGTTCCATAACGTTATGGATGACTAAATGAGTCATTTCAGGTTGAACAAAGGTATTCTCGGCCGCCCTGGTGGTCTGTGGGGGAAATACTGCACTTGCAACTGCAGGAGCACCGACCCGCACCCACAGGCTCAGAAGTCTCGTGAGAGTCAGTCTTGCTTTACGGCGAGAACTGCTACACGCCCCCAGTTAAAAGCATTCTCGTTGCTAGCACAGTGGCAATCTTTGTGCAGTTATGCTACGTTCACGCAGCAAAAGCAGCAAAATCGCGTCTGCTGCTTCCTTTTTGCTGCTTGTACCAGTTAGTTCTGACGCGTGGCTGAAGCAGCTTTGTTGCTCTGGCTGTGTCTGAGGCGCGTTGGGCGGAGCGTCACTATCCTTTCTCTGCCTTGCAGCTATATTTGCTGTGATCAGTGGGAATAAAGTAGTTTTAATATGTGTTTAAGTGAGAAAATACACCTGAAAACGTAATCAGTGCAGTCAGTTCATTCAGATTATTATCCTGCCTTCAATATTTTTTCTGTCGGAGCCGCTCAGACCCCCACATACCAGCGGGGCGCCGACAGTACGGATCCCTTCATCAGCAGCGGTTCACCGCGGCAGCTGGTAGGTGTTTTTCATCTAAATAATCCAAACTGCATATTCTGCCGGCAGATTTCTGCATTTTAAGTTAATTTAGGCGTCAAACTGTTTAAGAGGAGTGATCATCAGCGCTGTGTCTCTCTCCCTGCGTTATGGGCCTTTTGGGCCTTTCAGACAGGCTGCGACGACCGCACTGCTGCGCTGTGAAACCCATTCTTTTCAATGGCTTGCGCCGCGCCAGGGCGGTTTATCGCTGCGTCGAGCAAAGCGCAAGCACAGCGCAGCGCAGCGCTTCGCGAGCTCGCGCGCAGACCAGGTCAAAGTTGAACTATGTTGAACTTTGACCGCGGCGCGCCGTGACGAATGCACGCGTGGCCAATAGAAACCATCGGCTGGAAAGACCAGGAAGCAAAATGGAGGAAAAGCTTATACTGTGTGTGTCTGAATTCCCCGAACTATATGACACAAGTTTGCAATTTTTTTCACAAGCGGGAACTCCCCAAGCTGCTCTCTGGACCTGAGTGTTTCGTGCACCCACAGCCTCTTCTTTCTTGCTGCTCTTTTTCTTCGAACTAGCAGGGCTAGTGCTAGCGCTTGCTTCTTAGCACGGGTCAGATACATATTTGCTGCTGACCAAAAGCTGGAACAACAAACAAATGACTAGACCCGGCAACCCAGCCGGCGCAGCGCAGCGCAAATGCGCTGAACCCCGCGGCCAGCGCAGCGCAAATCGCTTCCTATCTGCTTCAGCTGCTCAGACGTGCTGCGCCTGGTGCTCAAAACGCGCCGTGGGACCTTTTGCTGCGCCTTGACGCGCGTCAACCATTGACTTTGCATGTAAACTCGCTGCTTCTGTCGCGCCAGCTACGTCCAGTGTGAACGCAGCTGCTAAGCTCAAAACAACCGCGCCTGGCTTGACGGAGAAACCAGGAGAACAGCTGTGCATATTTACGACAGTGCACTTTTACTTTCGCCCTCTGGAGGGAGCCTCACTGGAAAATCAACACCGGTTGCATAGTGTACCTTTAACTTCATGAAATGCACCCTCCCTACAAAAAGTTTAAAAAGCGCCTTTAAATTATGTATACAAATAAATAAAATGGGACACTACACCAGTTTGTTATTATAGTTGGAAAATTAAAAGAAATATTTATTTTTCTTTACTTCCCAATTGTTTTGTTAGTTTTCATGAAACTACACATGTATGACAAGAGGTATGGGTTTGAAGAGACCATAGTTGGACAGAGATTGTCGAAATATATATCAATCCAAAAAGAAAAACTGGCCAATATTTGGCTCCAAAGTGCAAGAAAATACTATAAAAAAATAAATGGTGACATTCTATTGTCAATACAATATACTTTAACGTTTTGCAAGCCACCATCAGGTAACTTGCTTAAGGGTATTGAAAGCTTAAGGGCCTGTGTCTTTAATACTCTTTTAGGTGACTTAGGCTGGTAGGCCAGGGTTCCTCTATTCCAGACCATGAGCTCTGGTGTCCTGCACCTTTTAGATGCGTCTCAACTTCAAAACACCAAAATCAAAAAAATCCTGTCATGAGCAGAACTTGGAGAACTTGACTGCAAGCTGAGGATGTAATTCAGCCATTTGATTCAGGTGAAGAAGCAGAGAAACATCTGAAAGGTGGAGGACACCTGATCTTGGCCATCTCAATTTCTTTATAATTGTTTTCAGGTATTTATATTTAGTGTTTGTCCACAGTGAGCCTGTGAAACTAAACTTAAAATTCATATTTGTGCACACATGTTGACAATGAAGCAGATTGTGACTCTAGAAGCAGCTAATTTCTTTCACACAATGATACTACCTCCTCTGTGTTACTGTAAAAACCAATCATGAGAATAAAAACTCTTTCATTGCCCATTTCTTCCCCAATACTATTATAATGGGCAAATTATATGTTTAATCAACAGACATTTATTATTCTCTAGAATTTTGGAAAAATTATTATTAATAAATCTTTTTTGATAAAAATTAACCATCTTTGGCTGTTTGATTCCAACACCGTGAATAGCATCTAGGTTTTATACACTTGTTCTTCTAGCTCTTGAAGCAGCCTAAAACATACACATGACGGCACCAACATCACGTTCTATGATTCAATTGTTGTGTCTTTGTTTTCTACTACTAATAAGTTATCTTAAGATGCAACATGTTTTCTGTCAGTTCATGAAAAGAAAACTCATAGCGACATAAAAAAAAATGGGAATTCAAAAGAATTGCCAAGTAATCTAAATGCAAAAGTTTCAGTCTCCATTTCGTATTTAGTTATTAATCTTCTATTGTTACACTGGTGAAGGTTGTCAGTCATCCAGATTATAGTCATTCCAAAAAAAGAAATTTAAAAACAACAACAAAACAAGGTCCCCTTTAACGACTGACCTTTCAGACACTTAGATCTGTATGGGGCAGTTTAAAAAAAGAAGCCAAACGACCCCCATTTCAAATGCATGGAACCCCTTTGTCTATTATAATTTGCATTTTTTCAAAACAAAAATTCGACTTTCTTGGGCTACTGTATAAAACCTCGAACTCAACGCTATTACTGATATTTTGAATAGAAAAAAGCTTCCTGGATGGGAAGCAAAACGTCTTCATAATTGGAAACAAAGACCAGTGGATTATTTTTAATTTTCTTTTTTTAACTTCTATTGTTACACAGTGCTGACAGGTTAGCTGACTCCTCCTTGGATTTTAGATCCTCTAGACACACCGGAGCCCTCTGGAAGCATTGAGAATAAGCTCGCTCTCCAAACCCCACACAAAGTAGCAGGAGGCTTTATCGCTGGCCCGACATTTTCCTTCTACAGAAAAATGATTTTTCAATATGCTCCAAAACACCAGAGGGAGGTGGAATCTAAGTAACACCGAACTATGCATGTGCATTGGTCAGTTTAAAGTCTCAGTGGAAATACAAGAAGTAATGCTAAATCCCCTACCATCCATCACTAACATTACCAGACTGAGGCAACGGAAGGTTCGACAAAAGCCATTTGCCTTTTATGCACAACTTAGAAGCTTATCATTGTGTAATATACAGGTGCTGGTCATAAAATTAGAATATCATGAAAAAGTAGATTGATTTCAGTAATTCCATTTAAAAAGTGAAACTTGTATATTATATTCATACATTACATACAAACTCATATATTTCAGATGTTTATTTTGTTTAATTTTTATGATTACAAATGACAACAAATGAAAATCTCAAATTCATCATATCAGAAAATTAGAATATTACTGAAGACCAATAAAAACAAAGGATTTATAGAAATGTTGGCCAACTGAAAAGTATGAACATGAAAAGTATGAGCATGTACAGCACTCAGTATTTAGTTGGGCCTCCTTTGGCCTGTATTACTGCAGCAATGCGGCGTGGCATGGAGTCGATCAGTCTGTGGCACTGCTCAGGTGTTATGATAGCCCAGGTTGCTCTAATAGTGGCTTTTAGCTCTTCTGAATTGTTGGGTCTGGTGTATTGCATCTTCTTCTTCACAATACCCCATAGATTTTCTATGGGGTTAAGGTCAGGAGAGTTTGCTGGCCAATTAAGAACAGGGATACCATGGTCCTTCAACCAGGTACTGGTAGCTTTGGCACTGTGTGCAGGTGCCAAGTCCTGTTGGAAAATGAAATCTGCATCTCCAAAAAGTTGGTCAGCTGCAGGAAGCATGAAGTGCTCTAAAACTTCCTGGTATGTGGCTGCGTTGACCCTGGACCTCAGAAAACACAATGGACCAACACCAGCAGATGACATGGCACCCCAAACCATCACTGACTGTGGAAACTTTACACTGGACTTCAAGCAACGTGGATGAAGTGCCTCTCTTCTTTTCCTCCAGACTCTGGGACCTTGATTTCCAAAGGAAATGCAAAATTTACTTTCATCAGAGAACATGACTTTGGACCACTCACCAGCAGTCCAGTCCTGTTTCTCTTTAGCCCAGGCAAGACGCTTCTGACGCTGTCTGTGGTTCAAGATTGGCTTGACACAAGGAATGCGACAGCAGAAACCCATGTCTTTCATACGTCTGTGTGTGGTGGTTCTTGAAGCACTCACTCCAGCTGCAGTCCACTCTTTGTGAATCTCCCCCACATTTTTGAATGGGTTTTGTTTCACAATCCTCTCCAGGGTGCGGTTATCTCTCTTGCTTGTACACTTTTTTCGACCACATCTTTTCCTTCCCTTCGCCTCTCTATTAATGTGCTTGGACACTGAGCTCTGTGAACAGCCAGCCTCTTTAGCGATGACCTTTTGTGTCTTGCCCTCCTTGTGCAAGGTGTCGATGGTCGTCTTTTGGACAACTGTCAAGTCAGCAGTCTTCCCCATGATTGTGTAGCCTATAGAACTAGACTGAAAGACCATTTAAAGGCTTTTGCAGGTGGTTTGAGTTAATAAGCTGATTAGAGTGTGGCACCAGGGGCCATCAATTTTGAACCTTTTCACAATATTCTAATTTTCTGATATGATGAATTTGAGATTTTCATTTGTTGTCATTTGTAATCATCAAAATTAAACAAAATAAACATCTGAAATATATGAGTTTGTATGTAATGTATGAATATAATATACAAGTTTCACTTTTTAAATGGAATTACTGAAATCAATCTACTTTTTCATGATATTCTAATTTTATGACCAGCACCTGTAATTGACAGAGTGCTGCAGGTAGATGTAAACGCTAATGACTGACTGGAGGTTCTAACAGCAAATTTCTGAGTTTTCTTCTAAAACAGAAAATATCCCAAGAGTTCAAATGAGGCGTTCCAAACTTTCAGTGAGCAACTGAAGTTTTGTTTGGACAGAGGTTAGAGCTGCGTTAGTCTTCTAGTCATGAGAAGATGGTTCAAAGTTCCTTTTGTTACTGTGCCTACAAATAAACCTTCACGCACATCCTGTGACTGCAGAGCAAGCTCTGCACTGGTGGTTCATTCTTTAGTGAGTGGTAGTCTTAGAGCTGTAGGTGCCTACTGTAGATGGGCTGAACCTCTTCCACAAATTGCTCAGTTTACAAAAATACTCATGAAATTCGACGGATACCAGTGACGCATAGATGTCCTTCCAGCACGTCCAGGGCCATCCTTTCAGTGGGGAGTGTTTAGAGCTCCGTTTGAAAAAGATGCCAGAGCGACCACCTCAGCTGGCTCCACTGGTTGATGGCCGAGTTCCTCATCCTAGCCTTTTGCACTAAGGGTGTTTCCAACAACCTTGCAGAAGCTCACTTATATCCATGATTTCGCTTTTTTGTTCAAGACCAAGATTTTTTTGATCATAGGTGACGTTAAGTGTCTCACTTACCTGCTCTATTCAAGGAAAAAAATGCGCTTGTTTAAAAGAAAAAAAAAGACTAATTGCTCCAACCTCCTCCCACAGTCCAATCACCATTATATGTGTGCATACATGGTTATATGTTTCTATTATCCTGCGACAGACCATCAACCTGTCCAGGTTGTACCCTGCCTTTTATCGACAGACTACTGGAGATAGGCACTGGTGACCCTGATCGATAAGAGGGAGAAAAATTGATTAAGCAGGAGAAAATGGATGGAGGTTAGGGCCCAACTCTCTCTTCAAAACAGACCGGTCGTGTAGAGACAAGGACATGTATGCAATACAGCAGCAGCTGTATTGATCTCTCTGTTGTTCTGTCCTCACCCATAAACAAGACCTTGAGACAGTTGAACTCCTCCATTGAAGGTAGGAACTTCCCTCAGTCCTGAAGAGGGCAAGCAGCACTTTTCGGGTTGAAAACTATGGATTATGAGAGATGTTTCTTTTTAAATCCTTAGTGAACTTTTTTTTTTTAAGCCAAAACTGCAGATCCTCAATTGTTTAAATCAAACCTTTAGCCCTTAAAGTTTTTAAACTTTCTCCGAGCTGCAGATATCAGCTACACGTGATTGAGAAACATGGAAAACAACTTTTAGACCTCAATCTTAAAAAAAGATTTGTTTGTTCAACGGGATTTGGAGATTTACTACACTACAAATCTTCTAAGCCCTTTTTGAGATGGTTTAAATGTAAAACAAAAGTATCTCATGACTGACATTTCTTCGATGGGAGCGCTTTGAATGTGGAACCTGCAAACACAATGAATGGATATAAGAACAGATGAAGGGAAAGCATTGCTAGTGACATGTATAGATTGCAAAACAAAGTAAAGGCAGGACACGTGGACTGGTAGATTGTTGAAATCTGAGATGGATAAAAAATATATTTAATCAGGTGGATGTTTTGATTATTAACCAATGACGGATTCCACAAAAGTAAGAAAACAATCCACTGGACTTTGTTTGCAAGTTTGAAGAAGTTTCGCTTCCCATTGAGGAAGCTTTTTCAATTCCTGGATGGGAAGCAAAACGTCTTCAAACTTGGAAAACAAAGTCCAGTGGATTGTTTTTTTTTAAACTTTTTTTGGAATGACTATGATCTGGATGACTGAGAATCTTCAACAGCAGTCAGTAAAGTAGCAAACAGACAAACAGAAAGATGAGGACTGGATAATAAAGTACATCCTGAAACAGGAAGGAATGAGAAACAAAAAACAAAACATTGTGAATTTTCACACAGCATGAATGTCAGAATAGAAAATTATATAATAAAAGTAGAGCTGGAACTAAGGATTATTTTGCAAAGCGATTAACCGATTAATCAGCTACCCAAAGGTTCATTTTTTTTTTTTTACAAAAATAACTAGGTGAAACAAGAACTTTTCCACTACAGGAGTTCTGGATAGAGCATATTGACAGATGAGAGCTTTTTTTTTTTTTCCGATCTTAAATGCAGAATGTTTATAGATTTAAAAAAATAATAATTTTCATATAATTACTGCTCTAAGTGGGTTGCTTTGTCAGCTAAAGGCATATATTAGAGTCTGTCTACTAACAATTAATCGATTACCAAATTAGTTGACGATTATTTCAATAATCGATTATTATAATTGTTTCAGCCCTAATAAAAGCAGGATGATTTTCATTCAGAATACGAGCCCAGATTTCATTTAGTGAAAAAAAAAATATGTAAAGCTTAAATATCATGTTTATGTTAAAAAGGAAACACTTTATCCTACAGTTTGTGATTTTATTTACTGCATTAATACAAATATATCTTTTATGAACACTTGAGCAGAAAATGTGTGTGAAATGCTAAATATCTAGCTTTATGATCAATAAAATAAAGACATTTTTGTTTCTAATCAGTTCACAAACTCATTTATTGCAGCGCATTTAATGACAGACATTCATTTCATTTCCACAGGATGATAAGAGAGCACTTTCATCTATTAGATCATTTTTTTTTTTAAAGTCTTCTTTGTACAACTGAGGAAATCTAATTTACAAAGTCAGTACAGGATGGACTCCCTTAGGACACAATTAAAGGGAACAGGATGCTGTTAGTTATAAAAAGTCTACATTACTAAACCGTCCGCCGTCTGAATGTGAATAATACAAAAATAAATAATTGAGATTTCTTTTTGTTTGCTCTATAAAGTGGCTTAATTTTAGTCCCACTGGTTTAAGTTCAGATTTTATTCTATGCAGTGCAAACGGAATATTTTACATTATTTCATCTGTACAAGTCCTGCTCCCAACTTCGGCTTAAAAATAGTTCAATCTGAGGCCCGTTTCACCAACAGGTCGTCACAGCAACAACATGATTTTCCTCATGCTTCAGCATTTAGTGGAATGTCACCTCAAAATGTTCTGTCAGAGTATCAGCAGTAATTTGCCAGTTCTGGTTTCTGCAGCGAATTCGTTAAATGAACTGGACTAACTTTAAAATGACGTCCAGTCTGTGTGGAATACAAGCTTCATAACTCTGCAAGTTTTCTCCTATTTTGTGACCATCAAACAAAAAGTGGTGCATATATGTGAAATTGAAGGAAGATGATGTATATAATAAAAGACGTATTACGACTTAAACCTGAAAAGTGTGGCATTCATTTGTATTCAGCTCTATTTCCCCAATAAACCCTAAATCTGCCAAGTAGAAAGTATTAGAAAATGCTAATATTGGCAAAAAAAAAACCCATTCCATTCTAAATGCATCATTCCTACAGTGCAGCACAGTGGTGGCTGCATTATGTTGTGGGGAGGCTCTTGTTCAGCAAACAGAAGGAAGCTGGATGGATTTTAATGCAGGATAATCCTGGAATAACAGAACCAGAGCTGCAGAGTTTAAATCAGGGTATACATATGTGGTAGAACTGCCTAGATAAAGTCCAAACTTAAATAAATTTGAAACATTATTTCTATTACAGCTCTTCATCCAATCTGATTAGTTTTAAGCTAATATTAGCAAAGAAGAAGGAAAAACAGTTACTAAATGCAAAGCTGGTGCAGAAACACCCTCAGAAGATTCTCGTGTCCTAAAAAAATAATTGAATTTCCTTTCATTTCACAATTATGGACTACTTGGTGCATCTCTGGCTTTTACATCGTCCAAAAGTGTTAAAACTTGAAGGGCTATGAATAGTGAGGTTCACCATATTTTTTCTCTGTAAAAACATTTGAAGGCTTTTTGATGCAAGAAAAAAGCAAGAATAGCTCAAGTACATGTAAGGCCTGTTAGCATAACGAGGGCAGCAGCCTTCTGTTAAAAATGGGTAGATAATAAAAGCAAACCGGTGCCATTTATCTTTCCTTGTGTTAGCTTGTTTGCATCGTTTCTTAATGGCTGCAAATCAGTAGTGTGGCCCTCCTGCTCTCAGGTGTTGTTGCAGAGATCAGTGCTCGTATTAGACATGATCTGACTGCAGGGCAAACTGGAATGTTGTGAATCTGTTTTAGTGATTAATAATTAGTGATTGTCCGAAGCTTCAGTTACTGAAACTGACGACATGAGCTTGTATATCTGAACCTGAACATCTCGAGCATACATTAAGACTTAGAAAGAACACAAAAAAAGGCAACCCAGGTTTCAGATTTCTCTTTTGAATGATAAATATGTACAAACAGGAGGTGAAACTCTGTTTTAAGAAAGTGCACGTACAGAAAACTGTTGTTCTGTACCTTTGGGACAAAGCCCACTGATCAGATTTGGGAAGGTTACAATACAAAAGGAAGTGACCGCAGTGGGCAGACAAAGCATTCTGGGTAATGAATATTTCTCACGTTTACCAAGGAGGCAGAAACGTTTCCAAGTGAAAGCCACAGATTGGAAAGAGTACACAAGAAAAAGCAGCTTTAAAGTACCATGTTTAGCAATGGGAGAGGTTTAAAAAGTTCAGTGTTCTTCTGCGTTTCTTTCTTCAGACTGCTGCAAAAGACCAGTGAGAACGCTACAAGATGTGACCATTTTCAGATGAAGGGGGCTCCGAAACATTTGAGACACCACTGGATGCTGGGGCTGGGCGGGCGGTCCATGCGGTGCAGAGACTTGAGCTGCTCTGGGCTCAGCTGGTCGTAGGCCTGCCGGTACTCCCTGTCGAAGGCCTCTGCAGAGGTTCAAACAAAAGACAGATCATTTCAGGGAACATCAGCAGCCACATGATGATCAACTTTAATACAGCAGCAAAATGTCATTTTTTCTATAAAAAAACCCAACCGTTAATTCAATTCTAGAGAATCGGGTCCAAGTGGTTGGGGTATTTAAAGCCGCTACGGTCAGACTTGTAAAACCACAAACTACTCCTATTTTACAACACACAAGTGTTGCGATCGTACCAAGGTGTCAAGTAAGCCTCTCTTCAACCCCCGTTTTATTTTATTCTTGTTATTTTATTCTTATTCCTTGGTGTTTTCATGCTTGTTGTATTGGTTATATTCCTTTGTACTGTACAGCCACCAGCAAAAAAAAAAAAAGACGTATATTACGCACAAACAAGTAGCCTTTAGAAAATCGGAATAAAATGTCTGGCTTTCAGGTTTGCGTGCAAGAAAATACAGAATATAAAGACTCATATATTCTCCTTTTTGTTTAAGAAGGGCAGGTTTTGATGGTGCAGAAAGCTTATACTAGCAAGCTGACTACTGTGGCTATGAGGTGAATATGATCAGAGTCATAATTAGGAAGGTTTTAAACAACTTGAACTGAAGTAAAACTAGATCTATACATTATAGGGAGGAGGAAGGGGGAAATAAAAAAACTAAAATCTCAATCTAATAAGAATAAAGAGAGGGATCACCAAGAACAAACATTAGGCAGCATCCCTAAGCTAAAAGTCTAACAAAGTCAAAACAAATGCAGTGAGAAGATTTAATGAAAATCGTGTCTAATAACCACTGAGCTGCAAATAAAAGGGAATTAATCCCACTATTTTTAAAAACAATCTAATAACTTCGGCTGATTAAGTTAAACTACATGAACAGGAATTAATTTGTTATAATCAAAAGTTTTTGTTTTTGTTTTTTTTTTAGCTCTTTTCCTTTAACGTATCCAAAATATTTTCTGTATCAGTTCCTCACAGATATGTACTATGCAGCATTCATTGCTCCTAACAGAAAATGGAAGAGTATTTGTGTAAATTCTCAGTTATTTTTACATCAAACTTATATAAAATACTGTGAAAACGAGACAAAAATCAGTGGGTAATTGATCTGATCGGTGTAAATCACCCAGTAATTATTAAAGGTTTATTATCGTAATGATGGTTTGTTATATTGAGTAAACATTATAACACTTAAAGGTATAATGGAGGATGTTCTTTTTCTGGGTGGATCATCAAATAAGTGATCCTCCTAACTGTCAATCATTCTGGTGATATGTTTATCAACGTGCTCGTCCCCATTTTCACTTGTGTTGAGTCTGACATAGTGGAAAAATAGCTAATCTTGTTTTGGAAAGTAAGCTTGTATGAGCGATGCAAACAGCAACTTTTACACGGAGAGTGCACGAGGAGAAAGGGGCTCATTCATGCATTTGCAACTGTTTAATAGGCGTCCCCTCTCGAGAGCGGGTGCAGGGTTGTGCATGTGCATTATTTTTTTTTCTTTTCAAAAATTCAGGGAATCCTCCACTATTCCTCCAAAGTAAACAGCAGGGTTTACAAACACTGTGTTGTCTACGATTCTGTGAAAAACACAGTGAGACTGTTTCCCACACAGAACAAATGCACTTTCATTTAAGGTTGGGTATTTACAGGACATTTCAGACTGAAATTCAAAGACATATTCATACCCAGGTGTGTCAGTTAGTCGATGATGGGGACATATCTGATGCGAGTTATGAAGTAAAAGTAAGATTTTTCTCAAATGATTCACTCACCTATGTCAATGTTCTCCCGCCCCAAGGCCACCAGTGAAAGAAACAGTATTTCTCTATAAATACTCCTGCGAGAAATTCAGAGAAGAAAGTTAGACAACAACTAAAATACAAAGAAATCAGCAAAAACTCAGCAAGTCTCTGTAGAGACTAACCTCTGCCGTTTAACACCTTCTGGATGACGTTTGATCTCCCGTAGCAGCAGGTTGATCGGACCATAGACGTCGTTGGTCTGGATGTTTCGAACAATGGTGTTGAGGAGGGTCCGGATCTCCTGGTGATCTGTTGGACCCAAAGTCCCCTTCTTCTCCACTACCAACAACAAACACTTATTTAACAAAAAACAGACTCTCACTGCGAAGGCTGCAGGATACATTTTTCCATACATTTATCCACCAATTTCATTTCCTAGTACTGTTAAGGAAATTCAAACTAAAAATTTCCTTAACTCATTGATAATAACCCACTCTTTCAAAGGAGCTGTAAATTATTGTCCTTTGGTGCCATCTACTGGAAAACTGGAAATTAGACATCAAACTCAGGCACTCACAGAAGGTCCTCCAGAGGAGGTAGAGGGGTTCTTCAGGCTCTCGGTGCAGGTTGATGTTATCCCACAGCAGCTGGACGAAGACATGCTTACTATCCTGAGTCAGTGACGTCAGAGGAAGCTGCAAAGACAACATTGTTACAGAAATGTGAGTGCTTCCAAAAACTTACATTTGCACATCTTTCAACCTCAAACTTTATTTCATAGGGATTTTTGAGACTCTGATACCCTTTAATAAACCAACCAGCTTTAGAAGTCACTGGAAGTTACAATCTTAATATAACACATCGATAATTTTAACCAATCATAGAAACGTAGAGGGAGGAAAGCTGTTTTTAACCTGTACTCCATTGTTGCAGTGTTCAGAGGTTAAGATGAGGCCAGGGAGGTGAGACGGGAGATCCAGGCGACGGAAATACCACACCAGGTTCCAGAAAATTATGGGATGCTGACTGAGGAACTTGTGTGTGTAGATGACCTGGATGGAAAACATCGCAGAGGTTTTTAGAACGGAGAGCCATTTCAGGAAAAATGTTAAGTGAAACGCACTATGAGAAATAATTTGCACCTGGTCTCCTTCATTCTCCAACAGGGTCTCCAGCTCCTTGCGCAGGACCAGAGGGCTGAGGTACGGTACAGACACCGGTTTGGGATTGGGACGTTTTTTGCCAATGCCATCCTGATGTACACATAAAAAAAAGAGAAATCCAACCATTAAATCCTAGTAAAACATGCTACTTGGAGCTTTGCTTTAATCATTACAGCCAAGTGAAAAGTGCTGACCGACACTTCCTGCAGGCTGCAGGGCAGGCTGGTGGTGGAGACACCGTGTCCGGGTCTTAGGGAGTAGTCCAGGCTCTGCAGAGGGCCTCCGACGCTGTTGCTGCGTGTCAGTGAAGTCCCACTGGGTCTCTCCTGTTTCCCTGCTGCCTCCAAGAGACCCAGAGGATCTGATTGGACTGGCTTTGGAATCAGGCTGGGGAGGCAACAAGGAAAGGGGGCATCAAGCTGTTTCTGCAGGACTTCAGTCTTTCTTTCAAGGTTCAGAACAAAACAGAAAATTTATAAACGGTTCATTGCAACACTGGGTAAAATTCTAGAAATAATTTAAATTATTCTCCAGGACTGAAAATTGATGTTTTTCAAACCAAGTAGGAGCCTCAGTTTGACAATGTTGTTTGGAGCTACTCCATATTAGGCCGAACCTCTTATGAGCTGCAGGTCGACAGTCTGGATTCTCCTTTGACTCCTCCTCAGAGAAGTTGATGGCATCTGGGGTCTTTATATCAGCTAAGCTCCCAGCTGTAGGCTGGGTGCTGCTGCTGTGAATGCTTTCTCCTGATGCACTGGGATTCATATAAAAACTGAAAGAAGATATCAAAAGTCAGCTTTTTGCTTTGCATCTATATTCAAACTGAAAAAAGTGATCTGCCGCTAGGTATTATTCTGAGGGAGTCGTACTCGGGCATCGTGCGGAGGTCATGAAACTCTATGTGCAGTAAGGGAAGGAAGGCTGTTCGGCAAAACGGACAGTTTGTGTTCAGATTGGAGTCATCCGCTGTCCAGCCTGCCATTATCTCCTCATCATACACCAGGGCCTCGCAGGAGCGGCATTGGGAGCAGCTGGACATCAGCACCTAGGGAGAGGCAAATTCAGCAATTACTTCAAGAAACTGACACATTTATCACAGAGAGGGTTAGTTTGTGTGGGCCGGACCTCCAGAGCACAGTTCTGGTAGATACTGGAGGAGGAGGCGTGATGTGAAGAGTTTTGCTCAGAGTCTGGACCCCTGCCTACACGCCCTGTAGTTGCATCTGCAGCCATAAAAAGATAACGTCAACAGAAATCTCCTAAAAAAAAGGAAGTTTGTGGTTTTACGTCGCGTGTAGAGATGAGAACTTACTGGTCTGCTGTGTCCCTCTGCCCGTATCACTGCTGCCACTGCTGCTGCCCAGACTGGTGCTGCTCCGGTTTAGACCATTAGCTACCAAACCAGGGTCGGCTCTTTTCTCGGGACTCTCCTCTAAATCGTGTGCAGACAGCAGGTGTTCATCCAGACGTCCGGGGAATCGGGCCGCACCCTGAGGATCTTCATCCTGCAGTTAAATTTCAAAATTACAGTTTGCAAATGAGATTCTTCTTTTTTAATATTAAGCTTTTTTTAAGGTTTACATCCTATAGTACTTTGATATGAATAAATACATAAATACATTCACCCCTCTAGATTAAATCCTACATCAGATAACCTGTGTTGCGGTCTGGGAACCACTGTCCAAGAAATGCAGATGCTAATCCACCTCAGATGTCTGCTAACATTTCTAAATCCTGCATATTCAATCATTGAAAACTAAAGAGTAAAATGAAGAGTTAAGCCTTCATGTTGTTAGCTGAAAGTCTTGGTCTCTCTTTCTGGGCCAAATTGAACATGTCTCAGAAAATTCACTTTCCTTTTAAATAGTGGGCTTCACATTTAAAACTCATAGTAACTAATAATGGATTAAGTTTAGTAATCTTGCAATAACATCTTCCACACTGCAGGGTGTTGTGAGCAATGTGATTGGGCAGAGCTAACGATTGTTTATGTCCACTCACCTCATCATCGGAAGAAGCAAAAGCTGATTGCATGGCCTCCCACATTTTACTCCCCACATTCGCTGCTTGCTTCATGCCCGACTTAAGCACGTCGATTTTGGCTCCGGACAGCAAAGAGTCCATTTTGATGCCTGAAATGGTGTTGATGACGGATCCCAGCGATGCTGCCTGCGAGGACTTGACCAATGCCGTCAGTGTGGAGGATTTGGGAGTGGCGCTTTCCGTGGTGCTAACATAGGTTTTTGTCTTTACTGCGAAAGTCTTGGAGCGAGTGACCGTGCTTGGGCTGCGTTTGGGCGTGTCCACTGGGGAAGTGCTTGCACTTTTGGCAGGTGGCACCGGAAGGCTGGCCCTCCGTTCCAGAGGCTTTTGGCCGTCGGTGGAGTCCCCCTGAGCCTTCTGCAGCTCCATGCTGGAGGACTTTGATCCCAGTGGGCTCTTCAGACTCATGTACATTTCGATTTCCTCGGCCAGGTTGCGGGATACAACGGTAGGCACGGAGCGCGGCGGATCCTGACTGCTAACAGAAGCTGACTCCTCTTTCTCTGACACCAGGAGGGAGAGAGGGTCAGCCCCTGCCTCCACGTCGGCCCTCTCCAGCGTAGCTCCTCGGACTCCAGACTCATCGTCCTGAGATTCAGTCTGCCTCCTCTCTCGTTTCTCCTTCCTAACTTCAGCAACCATCTGTTTCTCCTCCCCTTTCGTTTCCTCAGACGCTCCAAGGTCCTGCTCACTTGAAGGCTTTTTGTCTTCCCCAGGCTCCTCCTCTACATCCTCAAAAAGTGCTTTGGACTTCCCGTGAGGCAGTGGACTCTGAGCTCCAGATAGCGCCGCTGTAAGTATACGAGCGTCTGCGCCCATTTGGCTGGCCATGTGGTCCACGCCTTTTTCCAAGAGCATCCCAGCACGGGTTTCAGCACTGAAGCTGCAGCTGCGCTCTGAGAAGGCTTTCTGTCGCTGATGCTGAGACTGGTGGGCTGCTTTTACAGGTGTCATCGAGTCGCTGTGATCAGGCAGAGACACGTCCTCAGTCTTACTGAGACTTCGGAAAAGCTTCCCCGTTTCTGGAGAGAACAAATGCAAAGTAGGTCATCTAAAGCTGCAACAATAGAACCAAATAGCTCCTTTTTTTTAGACCTCAAAGCTTGCAAAAATTAGAAGAGTTGACTTACTGGTTTCCCTGCCGCCATCAAAGCTTCCGGTGGAGAGCCTCACAATACTGGGGACAGGTGAATGGACATCAACAGGACTGGGCGGCTCTGCTACAGCTACGGCACTGTCCACTGAGCCCGCAATGTCGCCCCCTGGTTGCAAAAACAAACACTAACTGTACGGAAAGCAACCACATACTTTTAAGTCTCTGTACTCTCTAACACTTCTCAGTCATTTTTGTCTAAATTTAAATTAAAATGGATCCATAAACAGAAAGATGGATGACAGATCTACAAAGACATTAAATGAATGAGATAAATGAGTGGGCAGACATATTTTGGATGATCAGAGGTAGGGGAAGAGAGAGATAGGAGAATGGGAGGGTGCATTATTAAAAACAGCACAAAATTGATATCACAATGTGCCACAAAATATGGAAGTTATGAATATACTGCTCTACTCTACATAATCAAGACTGCAGCATGAGAGTTAACATATTTTCTAACCATCAAGGTCATTTTTATCAGCATTTCTCTGCTCAGTGGATAGCTCGCCTGCAGCCGAGGCCTCTGCCAGCTCCTGGTGTAACTCATCCTTAGACCCGTATCCTTGATCAGACTGCCCTGAAGAAAAAAAACCCAGCTGTTGTCAGCAGTTATATATTTATAATTATATATTTTTTTCCAAGCATTGAACGTGAGAAAGGGAGTTTTTTTAATTAGCTTCAGGTTTTATCAGGTGAATCTACCTGTATTACAGCCCTCTACTGTGTCCTCATTTGGCTCCTCGCCGTTAACTTCACTGGAGCTGTGAGCGCTACCATGACTCAGATTATCAGCATCTGTAGCTACTGACTCTTCTGATGCAGCTAGGAGAACAACACAGGGAGAATTAGTGATCAGAAAGACATAATGCATGCTTTTAAAACCTTTTAAGATTCAAAGTTTTTGTTTTTTTCCAACACTTTTGTGAAATGTTCTGAGCATTTGAGTATAAATACTGCAGTGCTTCCTTAATTCTGGTTTTATCTTAAAATCAGAAGGTCAAAAAATAATGTTTTTATTGTAACTAAACAGCTTTTTTTGGTGAAGATCTTGAGCACATAGATTTGTCAAATTAGGTTATTTAAAGCAGAGCTAGCAAACATGTCTGTGGGACAAAGCCCTATAAAAGTATTATATTTGTTTGGTAAATCAGGCTCTGTTTATGTGCCACAGGTTGAGTAAAAAGACGATTTAAAATAAAACAGGTACTAAGGTGGTCCATTTTTATTTTTTGCACAGTGCTTGGTCAGAAAGTGCGAAACTTTGTCAGTCTGGTAAAATAGATCAAGATTTTTCATTTTAAACAGGAAATGGTTGCATATTTTTTACATTTGGTCTAAATTTCAGCTTGATCAAATTGATGATTTGATTACTTAATTAGTTGAAAATACTTCTAAGTCAATTCAATGACACTTTATTAATCCCAAAGGAAAATTAAATGTTGCAGTAACTCATACGTTATTTTTTTAAACAGGTGTTGTAGGTGTTGATAGCTGTAGGCAGGAAGGATCTTCTGTAGAGTTCTATTTCATCCCTACTGACCGCCAGAGGGCGGTGCTGAAAGCACTGAATGTTCCCTTCGGGCATGCGCAGTTCGAGTAATTATACCAACAGAGTCACACCTGTGACACCGGATGACCACTCAGAAGCTATATAGCCTGGTGTCATCCTTTGCTCTGCTCCTTTTTTCTTCTCGCAAGCGGTTCGCTAACTTCCCCGTTGTCTGAAGCCCCTGTCTCTTGACCGGAGTTGCGGTTATTCTCCGCCCTCCCAGGGCTGCAACGGGTCGATTCTGAAGATTACGGAAGGTAAGTGAGTTGTTTGCTGGTGATGGTAGCGTCCGCGCCCCCTCCCCCGGCTCACGACTTTAGCTTTTTACCTACAGCTTCGTGCTGTTTTGTTCCGAACTGGTGACGGCAGCGTTTTCGCCCCTACTCCCAGTGTGAATAACTTCACTGCCGAAGTTATATACGGCTAACGTAGTTAGCTTCTTTAGTTTGTTGGTGTTATACCTGGTGACGGCAGCGGTTTTCGCCCCCTCTCCCAGTATATTCCCTACTTTTGCATCCTTTTTTTCACCGGTCTGCGCTGCTATAATTACTGACGGCCGCGGTTTTCGCCCCCTCTCCCAACCAAGTGTGGTCTACTTCGTTGCCGAAGTTGGAGACGGCTAACGTTGTTAGCCTTTTTTGGTTTGTTTGCAGCCTTCTTCATCGGTCTGCTTAATTATAAATGGTGACGGCAGCGTTTTCGCCCCCTCTCCCAATATCAACCTTTTTTTGCAGCCTTTTCGTTGGTCTGCTCTCTTAATTGGTGACGGCAGCGTTTATCGCTCCTACTCCCTACTTAAGTTGCCATACAGCTAACGTTGTTAGCTTTTTTTTGTTTATTGCTTTTATACCTGGTGACGGTAGCGGTTCTCGCCCCCTCTCCCGGTATCGTCCGCCTTGTGTCCGCAGCCTCTCTTGTTTTATCCGCTATAATTGGTGACGGCAGCGTTGTTCGCTCCTACTTCCAACTTAAGTTTCCATACAGCTAACGTTGTTAGCTTTTTTGGTTTATTGGTTTTATACCTGGTGACGGTAGCGGTTCTCGCCCCCTCTCCCAGTATCGGCTGCCTTGTGCTCGCAGCCTCTTTCGTTTCTCTGCTGTAATTGGTGACGGCTGCGTTTGCGCCCCCTCTCCCGATTTTCGATAACTTTCTGTTCTTTAAGCCTTGTCGGCCTTCGACATGGATGGCTCTCACAGCTGCATAGATTGTGGGGCTGCCCTGCAGGCAGAGGATGGCCACGACCTGTGCCCTACCTGCCTTGGACATGAGCACCTTTTGGAGGCGCTGTGAGAACCCCTGTATGAACTGCAGCTTTATGCCCCATGCAGTGAGGGTGGCCCGGTTGGCCCAGTTGTGCCCCCAGGAGGGCTCGGACCTTCCGCCCTCTGGGCAGGTGGTTCCCCCCAAGCGTTCTAAGCGCCGTGGTGGGACCACAGCATCTGTGCCCCTCCCCCGGAGGAAGCGGGCCAAACCTGACCAGGGCCTGTCCACAAGGGTGGAGCAGTTGTCAGCAGAGCTGGCAGAGATGAAGTCCTTGTTGCAGACACGGCAATCTGATCCCTCGCTCCCAGTGGTTGGGCTCTCTTCCCCACCAATGCCCGAGCTGGTTGTAGAGGATGACGTTATCTCTCTGGCTGCCTCCGCTTCTCATTTTAGAGATGAGGAGGAGGCAGGGTCCTCTCAAGCCTCTGAGGCTGGTTCATTTTCATCTCAGAGTGCGGTTGGAGAGGCCGGTGACGGTTCCATGCGGGAGGTCATGTCTATGGCCCTGAAGCAGCTGCAGCTGGAACTCCCACAAGGAGAGGCATCCAGCTCTGGCAGTGCTTTTTTCAGACGTGGAAGGGCTCCTACTCCTTTTTCTGTACCTCCATCAGAGGAGTACCTGAAGGAGTTACACGCCTGTTGGCGGGAACCGAGAGCGCTGTCGCGTCTCTCCTCGGATGGTCGTGTATTAGCTGCCATGCATGAGTCAGTGAAGGCCGGCCTGGACCGTATGCCAGCAATTGAACCAGCTGTTGCTTCACTGATTGTGTCACCAGATGAAGCCCTGCGTCCTGATGTCCGGTGCCCGCGGACTCAATGTCGGGTTACAGATGACCTCCTCTGTAAGGCGTACAATGCAGGAGCGCGTGCTGGCCGCCTTGGCAATTCCCTGGCGCACCTCATGTTTGCCCTGTCTGCATCTGTTCAGGACACTGGTGGTGCAAGTGCGGCGATTGGTTATAGTGACGCAGCGCTGCAGGCCTTCGCGCTGATGACCAGAGAGCTTGGACGGGTCATGTCTTTCCTTGTCCAAGCTCGTAGACAGGTCTGGTTGGCACAGTCTCCTCTGACTGAAGCATGCCGTAGGACCCTCAGGGGTGTCCCGGTTGTACCAGGGGAGCTGTTTGGATCAGCTGCCTTGGAGGCGCTGGAACGGACTGCTCAGGCACGTCAGACTAGCCAGCAGCTTTCCGGCCTTCGCAGGAGCATACCTGCCTTTCCCCAGCGTTCGGGCCGCCCTGCCACTACCCCCAGCGTTCAGCCACGACCTCAGACCGGTGGCAGACCTGTTGGTTCCTATCCCCATGATGTGCGGCAGAGACCGAGAAGGGACTTTCGTGAGCCAGTCTGCCACCCTGTTAGACAGACCCGGGCCTCAAATCCTGGACGCCCTCCCCCCAGAGCCCCCAGGGGCCGTGGGGATAGAAGATGATGCCACCGGGCCAGCCGTCGGACATTTTTCCCATCAGCAGCTGAATTTCTGGGCTGCTCATGCCGTAGATCCATGGGTGGTTGCCACCTTAACCAATGGCTACAGGCTCCAGTTCCGACGGCGGCCCCCCCTCTCACACCGGGTCAAGATGACTGTCATCACAGACCCGGTGAAATCTCAGGCACTAGACCAGGAGCTTTCCGCCCTCCTGGGCAAGGGGGCAATCGAGTCTGTAGATCCTCTGCAGCAACCCAGAGGCTACTACTCCACATACTTCCTAGTGGCCAAGAAGACCGGCGGTTTTCGCCCCATTTTAGATCTAAGGGGACTGAATCGGTACCTGAAGGTCCTTCCCTTCCACATGCTCACCATAACAGAGGTCCTTCAGACCATTGTGGCGGGAGATTGGTTTACATCAGTAGATCTGACAGACGCCTACTTTCACGTGCCTATTGCGGCAGAACATCGCCGTTTTCTCAGGTTCGCCTATCGGGGGTGCCATTGGCAATTCCGGGTGCTCCCATTCGGGCTCTCCCTTTCCCCGAGGGTGTTTACTCGATGCGTGAAAGCAGCCCTCTCTCCTCTACAGGCCTCCGGAGTCAGGATTCTGCCATACCTGGACGATTGGCTTCTTTGTGCTCCCTCTCAGGTAGCTGCCTCTCGGGATACGTCCCAGCTTCTACTTCATGTGTCAATGTTAGGCCTCAAAGTCAACTTGGCAAAGAGTTGTCTGGTTCCATCTCAGACAACCACCTTTCTTGGGATGCATCTGGACTCTGCTACCATGATGGCCCGTCCATCTGTTCACAGGGTGGACGACATACTCCAGCTTGTCCGTCGATTCAGACTGGGCAGGGAGTTTCCCTACATCACCTTCCTGCGAATGCTGGGCAAACTGACATCAGTCACTCGTGTCGTGCCCTTAGGGCTGCTCCTTCTGCGTCCTTTGCAGCGATGGCTCAACAGCTTTCGCCTAGACGCCAGGCTGCACAGGCATCGCAGGCTAATGGTGACCAGGAGCTGCCTCCATGCCCTAGCTCCTTGGCGAGACGGGACCCTTTTGTCCAGTGGTGTTCCAATGGGGCTAGTAGTGTGTCGAAGGGAGGTGGTCACCACGGATGCCAGCCTCATGGGCTGGGGTGCCGTGTGGCAACACAGAGCTGTTCGGGGTCTCTGGGACCCAAGGGAGCGCACCGAACACATAAATGTGCTGGAGCTGCGGGCTGTGCACATGGCCCTCAGGTGCCTTCTGCCCCACCTAGAGGGAAGGAACGTGCTGATTCGGACAGACAACACCTCTGTTGTTTATCATATAAACCACCAAGGTGGCACCAGGTCAGCACGTCTCTTGAAGGTGTCGAGGGATCTCCTGGAATGGGCGTATCCCCGTCTGTGTACCCTGCGCGCAGCGTATCTGCCAGGACGGCAGAACCAGGTTGCGGACTCTCTATCCCGCCAGGCACCTGCTCCGGGAGAGTGGTCTCTTCACCCCGACGTAGTGCGCATAATCTGGAACCTCTTTGGGCAGGCAGAGGTAGATCTGTTCGCCACAGAGGAGTCGACCCATTGCCCCCTATGGTATTCCCTAACCGGGATGGCGGGCGCACTGGGCCAGGATGCACTGGCTCATCCATGGCCGCAGGTTCTCCTGTATGCCTTTCCACCCCTCTCACTGGTTTGGCCGACTCTACGGAGGGTTCTCGGGCAGGGCCACAGAGTGTTGCTGGTAGCTCCGTTCTGGCCAGCGCGGCCGTGGTTCCCGCTGCTTTGGAGTCTGTGTCACGGTACTCCATGGCGTCTTCCAGCAAGGAGGGATCTGCTGTCTCAGTTGGGGGGACAGATATGGCACCCCAACCCTCAACGTCTCCAGCTGTGGGCATGGCCCCTGGGAGGCTGACTGGGTGTTCAGACACCGTGAGACACACCGTATTGAGTGCTAGGGCTTCCTCCACTCGGCTGCAGTATGCTAACAGATGGCGCCTCTTTTCTCAGTGGTGCTCTGCCCACAATGAGAACCCGCTTTCCTGCTCGGTGCCCACTATTTTGGAGTTCCTCCAGTCTCTCCTTGATAAGGGCCGCTCTCCTTCGACCCTTAAAGTGTATGTTGCAGCAATTTCATGTCTTCACCGAACTGTTGACAACCGTACAGTGGGGCGCCATGAACTGGTTTCACTTTTTCTGCGTGGTGCTCGTAGGTTGTGCCAGCGGCCAGCCCCACGAGCCCCAGATTGGGATCTGCCATTGGTTCTCACAGCTCTGTGCCACCCTCCATTCGAGCCTTTGGCACAAGCAGAACTCAAGTGGCTTTCCTGCAAGGCTGCTTTCCTGATGGCTATCGTCTCAGCTAAGAGGGTCAGCGAGCTACATGCTCTTTCTGTCAGCCCTAGGTGTATCAGGTGGAATCCAGATGGCTCTGGTGTTACCCTGTGGCCTAATACTGCGTTTGTGCCTAAGGTGTTGTCTCCTTTTCACCGTAACCAGCCATTGCGGCTCGCTCGGTTTCAGCCTCAATCTGGTACAACTGAGAATGAGTCGGAGTTGTTGTGCCCAGTAAGAGCGTTGGAGGCATACATTGCAGCCACCGCCAATCTGAGACGCTCGGACCAGCTTTTCCTATGCTATGGGGGTCCAAGGTTAGGCTGTCCTCTTTCTAAACAGCGTCTGTCCCATTGGATTGTGAGTGTCATCTGCCACGCCTACGCTGCAGGTCACTGCTCCCTGCCAGTCGGTGTGAGAGCACATTCCACCAGGAGCGTCACCGCTTCCTGGGCTGCTTTGAGAGGGGTTCCGCTGGAAGCTATATGTGCTGCTGCTTCATGGGCTTCCCCAACCACCTTCACCAGGTTCTACAGTGTCAATGTGGCTGCCCCTCATCCCCTGGGTCAGGTCCTTTTACAAGGTTCTGCTGGGCCTCCTCTGTGAGGTATGTGCTCAGGATTCCTTGTGACATCGTTGGCATTAGTCATTCAGTGCTTTCAGCACCGCCCTCTGGCGGTCAGTAGGGATGAAATAGAACGAAAGTTACGTATGTAACTACGGTTCTATGAATCCCGGATGACCGCCAGAGCTTCTCTGTCACTCAGAATCCTTGCTTTTGCGAGAAGATTCTGTAGGAGCAGAGCAAAGGATGACACCAGGCTATATAGCTTCTGAGTGGTCATCCGGTGTCACAGGTGTGACTCTGTTGGTATAATTACTCGAACTGCGCATGCCCGAAGGGAACATTCAGTGCTTTCAGCACCGCCCTCTGGCGGTCATCCGGGATTCATAGAACCGTAGTTACATACGTAACTTTCGGTCTGTCTTGCACCAGATCTGGAGAAGCCTCTTACTGAAGACACCCTGTTGTTGTTGTTAAAAATCCTCTAACGAGGATGCTCACTGTTGCCCATAATTTTATTCACTTTATGATTAATTATTCTTTGCGAAATAATCTCCAGAGTTTAAGAATATCAGAGTCAAGCTAGCAAAGTTACTACAATGCGCTCCCACCTTAAACAGTGCAATTGTAGAATAGAAAACTTCAGACTTTTAACATTGAGCCAATAGCATATTCTAGAAAAGCAACCCTTTATTCAGTCTTTCTCACCTGTGGTCGTTGTCGTAGGTGTTTTCTTCTTTGATGACCTCTGATTTTGAACTTGCTTGAACTGGGCCACCCCACGGACGACGTTACGCAACTTGGTCCACATGAAGAGGCCGCTGCGGTTTCGACTGGGCCAAGGGCTCTCCAGGACCGCCTGTGGACAGCGGAACGCTTTGTCTCAATAGAACAAGCCAGCAACATATCTAAACTGTTTCTTTTTTTATATTAAACAAAAGGTATGAAGCAAACCTTGTTATAGTATCCGTACGTGATGGCGTTGGGTTGAACTCCAGCTTTTTTCATCTCTACCAGGACTCTTACAGCCATAACAGGGAGACCCCACACACCACAGAGCTGCATCACCACTCTGTAACAGACCTAAGGCACAAACAGAGGATTGATCTGCAGCGTTCCATGCCAATCGAAGCTTCACCAGAAACAGCAGAGAGCTGAGCCTACCTCATCCAGCACCTCCACCTCGGTGGCCTTCATCCTCAGCAGGACGTTGTACGCCTGCTGCATTGCTCGGCTCTTAGACTTGGCCAACCGCACGCCTGCAGGCAGGCAGATGAACCACATGCTGTAGCAGTGGCTAAACAGGCAGCGCGCCCACAGCGGAGGGTTGGAGTAGAAACGCTTTGCCAGCTTGTAGGCATGCTTAATCTCCTGTTAAATAAAAAAAAAAAAAAAGCACACCAAGTTGTTTTAACAGGCTAATGTAATAAAAAGTAGCTCAGCATCTGCTGTATGTACCTGCTTGGTTCTCTTCGCCAGCAGCGCAGGACTGCTGGATAGACTCGCCCCTGCTGCTCTGGTGCTCAGCGCCGGACGCAACTCTCTGGGTCGATCAAACAGACTCAACTGCAGCCTGGGGAAACCCTTATAGCTGGAAAATATAATAAGCTTAATGTCTTAAGGGAGCAAGAGGGTAAAAGTCTGTCTTATGAATACAATTCAGAGTGAATAGAAGTTAGACAGGCTGGTCCCCTGATTTGAACACCTAAAACTACTAAATGATTCCATCATTCTTTCCCTACAATGCCTAGTTCTTCCAGATAAAGTGAATTTTCTGGAGCATCCCCTTCTTCCACCTGCTGCTGTGCACTGCCAGTCAGATGGCTGAGGAAAGGAGATTCTAAATATATAGACTGGAATTCTATCTGATTCCAGAAAAGAAACCCAAACCAGTCATTCCAGATCATATAAAAGGCACAATTTATCCCTTTTTAAGCAACAGTGACTCAAATGTTAATTAATCATTCAATGCAGCCTGAAATATAAATATCTCTCATGAGTTTTAGGCAATTTTGTTCAAGTTTCAAATTAGGTTGAAACAGGTTTGTTTAAATCTACAGAAATTAAGGATGAAGGCATTGATGGAGATGCACAAATATATATGGAAACATTGAATAGTAAACTGTCATTTTTTTTAATAAATCTTTTTTCATAAATCCATGAATCAGTTTAATCAATACTTGAATAAGAAGCCAGGTTCGTGTATCATTTTCTTCATCCTTCATCCATTGAAATGATCAATTCTACACTTTTCAATATATCTTCTACCCGCTGTGACTTCTGTTTATAAACTTATTTTGTTTTTAGCTGGAAGAGACTTTAACCCTGTAATGCCAAATGTATCATATTTGATACATACGGTTTCTGAAACGTCTGACACCTTTTGCATAATTTAATGGTAAAAACTTTGCTGAAAATCCTATTGTACATAATCAGATATACCTGATAACAGAGGGCAGAACACTACACAAAAAATAATCTTGACTTATCGCATAGTAATAAATTATTAATATCAAAAATGTATTTCTGTTTTTTCTTTTTACATATTTTGTTAAAAGGCCAAATAAGAACTTCAAACCAAAAAAAGTAATTTTCTGTTTTGTTTTATTCTTGGATCGGGCTTTAAAGGGTTAAAATCAATCTTACTGATATAAACTAAATAAGATTTAAGCTTTGATCTTCAAATGTTTTCTTTTTTTAGACCGACTTCCAGCATTCACCCGAGCTTCTCCTTTAGTGTTTGCATTAAAAGGCAGCAGCTACAAATGAACATTTTATTACTGCAGCTATAATATTAGCAGTACTGTGATCGGATGTCCTCTGGACGCAGTGCAGGAGGTTGGAAACAAAAGGATCCTAACTAAATTAACATTTCTGTTGGATAATGTCTCCCACCCCATGCATGAAGCTATCCTTCAGTGACAGACTGCTGCACCCTAAAAGCACCTGGGAGCGTTATCACAGATCCTTCCTCCCAGCAGCTGGAAGACTTTATAACATCACTGTTCCAAACAACCTCAATAAGTTGTTATATTCATGATGACTTTTGCAAAGTTTCTCTCTTAGCCTCTTAAATAACATGCTGCTGTCATTTTTTGCACATCTGTGATGTTGCTGCTATTTTTCACTTATGCATTACTCGAACAATGTCCACAGCTTTTTATTGACTATTTATTATTTAATACAGATGCACAGTATTTATATTGTAAAAACAATGTACAGTACAATATTTCTTTTTGTTTATTTTCTTAACTCTGTCACTTATTGTTATTTTTGTACAGTTTTCTAAAGCTCCACATTTGTGTGGCCAGTTTTGATATAACCCTTTGCTGCTGTAACACCACAATTTTCCCATTGTGGGAAAATAAAGGGATTTTCTATTCTATTCTATTTAGGTACATTTTTTGTCTTAAACTTTGGGTTTAAGTAAGCCAGAGTATAACAATAATTTTTTCGGCCCAAGGTAATTATCGTTAAAATCTCATAGTGATATGCGTCTGAATACTTCGGGAAAAAAAGTAAAAAAAAAACGCTTTGTTTTCCAGTCTAACGGTTTTTGACTTTTTTTTTTTTTTAAGGACTATGACCTGGATGACTGAGAATTTTCAACAGCACTTGTCTGATAACTGTTTAGAAAAACTTACGTGTACCAAACAGCGGGTTCCGATCCGTTGTCAGCTGGAGGTTCTGGAGGCATCACAAATACTGTGTGCTCGCTCTTCTGGGACTCATCCAGCTCCAGCAGCTTGGTGTCCTCAGATGAGTCTCCTTCGACCTACAGCCAAGATATCAACCAGATTAGAACCAATAAATCTGCATGTGCAGCTCTTAGCATAAATTAAGCATCAGGCAAGACTTCCAAAAAAAAACATATTTCCTAAATTTGGTTTTTAATGACCCAGACTTTATTCTCTTAAGCTTAGAGCTTCAGACTTTTCTTTTGGACTTTTGCTGCTTTCTACACTGCAAAGAAAAATATAGAAATAAGTAAAAAAATTCTTACATTAAGTGTATTTACCCTTAATTTGAGTAGGTAAATAAAATGATTTGCCAATGGAATTAGTGCATTTACTTATTAAAATAAGACAATTAGATAAAATGCACTTGAAATAAGACAATGCAATAGTTTTTTCTTATTTTTAATTTAAATTGTGTTGTTCCATTGACAAAGTGTCTCACTTACCTCCTCAAGAAAAAAATGCATTTTTTTAAAGAATTACTCATTTAATTTTAAATCCGTTGCAATATAAATGACAATAGTCCTCTTTTTATACAAAAAAATCCTATGTAAACTAACCTGAGACATTTAAAGGCAACAAATGAACAGAAATTAGAGATTTTTTCTACACAGTACTGTAGTGTATAATGCTTTTCCATCCGTCAGTAAAAGGATCATGTTCGATTAGAGTTAGGCTTAAAGGTTAAAGTGGAAAGCAGGAAATGGCCACACCCGGTGTTGTATACATGACTCAAAGAGTATAACATAGCATGCTCTACTTGTTTAACGTTAAACCAGTCTTAAAAAGGAAAAAGCCTCTGCGGAAAAAGGGATTAAACATTACCTTGGTACCCTTGTCGGTGATTTTATCAGAGGGAAAAAGCTGCAAGAAGAGGAAAAAGAGCAGAGGCCAAAGAGTGAATTAAAGGAAGCTTGTTTTCCATCCAACATCCCAAAGTGATTTAGCCAAGAAAGTGTGGTCAAACAAAGGCCTCCTGGAAGGAAAGGGAAAACAACGTGGGCTGGTGATTACCTTCTCCACACAGTCATCGAAAAAGGCCAGGCCTGTGTCTTTGTCGCTCACAAAGGTGCACTCCTCGATAAAACGGATAAATATCTGAGTCTTTGTGAGCTGGGAGTAAAACTTCTGATGGGTGCGGTCTCTGCTTTTCAGGAAACCTACAAGGAGAAATGGAAGATTGTAGTTTGCTCCCAAAAGATTGTCTGGTTGTTTTGGAACATCCAGGATTTGCTTAGAAATAGAAAAAAATTCAATAAAACGTTTCTGTCTATTATGTATGAGCAAACATGGATGATCAATGAAAAGAGCTTTTTAGAGAGCTGGTGGTAGTAATAATTCTGTCCAATTATTGATCGGGGGGGTGTTTGGGAATAAAGACCTAATTCAGAACCATATTCCCAGCAACGAAAATTAATTAGCGTTTATGAAACCTGACCAGACAGGCTGCTGAAGGTCCCCCGCTTACCTTGCAGGTCATAAAGGGAGTCTGCAGCTGTGGCCTTCGCAGAAGGTGCCTGGGTGATGGGTTTGAGGTAGTTGCGGTAGCCCTTCAAGATGGAGGCCATGAAGCGAAGGAAGGCTTCCTGGGTCTCCATCTCCAGGGACATCTTCTTCTTTTGCCACGTGAAGTCAGCATCGATGGGGGTCAGATCCAGAGCAGAGTCTTCGTGTGGAGTTTGGCGAACTGCCACTGAAACGCCAGCAACAATCACTTTGAGTCAGTAGGTCTGCATGCACAATGAGGTTAAACTTTACTTGGCCTTTTGGCTACCTGCATTTCTTATCCAAGTTCTAGACTTTTCAGAATAAAATGTCAAAAGTGTGACCTTAAAAGGAAAAATGTCACTTTAAAGAGACATTATATAAGTTTTTAATTAAAAAAAATTTTTTTTGAGCGATGTGACACATAGAATGTGTTAAATGGGTCCATCCTTGCAAACAATAAAAGTGCTGTATTCCAGATGGATTTTGCGCCTTGCTTCCAGCCCAACTCAAACACCAATAACAACTCCAGGTAAGGAGAAAAAAGTAAAAAAAAAAAAAAAAAACTTCAGTAGGAGAGCCAGTTACGAGAACGAGCAGATAAGTATGATTAAGAAACTCTGTAATGCCTCTTTAAATTTTTTACCCAACAAATAGAGCAGTTAAAAAAAGGAGAACAGCTTTATCCTATTCCTGATAAAGCTGTTCTGCAAAGTGCAAAGGCAAAACTCTGTCAAAGGTAAAATGTGCCTCATCCATTCATCAGCTGTAAACATGTGGTGAATGGATGACTCCTTGTTAGGATGTGATCTGTTAGGAGCAACATCAGATGCTCACACTGAGGCCACATAACCATTGTTACACTTGTTATAACTTGTTCACATTAAAACCTTCACAGTTTACACATTGAAATGTGTGGATGAGCTTCAGATACAGTATAAATTCCTGTAAATCTTTATAAGTTTTTAAATCTCACTGTTTTTTTAAACATTTTACTAACATAAATGATATAATAGTATAAGCATTACATGATTAATATGTCTAAATAAAAAAACTTACACGTAACTAGAATATGACCAAATCTGATCTAAATTTGATCTATTTTTCACATCTGTCCTTTTAACTTCTCAAATAATTGTCAAAATGTGCCACTTTAAGAGCTTCCTGGATGCTGTTTAGATATGGTTTAGTAAGTAAATCCTGGTTTACAATCAGCACTGAATGCTTGAAATGTACCATAAATATCCACAGGTTGTGAGATTTCCTTTAGGTCCTAACATCTTAATTCTCTAGCCACCATATCTGAGAATGTGTTGATAGACCCGTTTAGCTAGCAGGCCTGTTACACCCCAGTGGGGCTGTTTTATGAGTGTTCAAATGTCTGGTGGATGAAAAAGTAGTGGAGTCAAAATTTCCCGCAATGCACTTAAAAAGAAGTGTGCAGTTATATCCTAGAATGCTTTGCAAGAAGAGTGCCTGCATAGCATTATGGGATCGTCTTGGGGGCAAGAAAGAACAAAGATAGTACAGTCATGGAGTCACATGACCAACGGATAGCAAAAAGTAGTGATCATCTATCCCAACTGTCAGTTATCCGAGTTCCCTATCTGGTCCCTGCACTATATAGTGATTGAGGTTTTAAGACGGACGTTCGGACACAGCCTAAGACTGATTGGCTGCCACATACGCTTCTTCCTGCTGGATTATTTATTCATGCATCTGTAGCACCCTTTGATGAGCTGAATAAGAACATGTCAGTTTTTTAAAACCACAGTGACATTTAATTTAATATATCCAAGCATATAAAGCTATTAAAAGTATGAATTTTTGTTATAAAATTAATTTAATAGTCATATTTGAAAGTGGCATTGAAGAGAAGGGTCAATAATGCGCCAGATCAGCTGATTTCCAGTAAAAGCTGCTGGCACATCCAGCGTCCAGCAGGTCATTTGTAATAGCGGTCATAAAGACAAAATTTTATAAGGGCTCAAAGCATTACTTCAGTGGCAACTTTTCTACAGCTCAGAGGAAGTGGTCAAATAGCTTTTTAAGAATCCCAGCCATGACAGAAGGGCTCAAGCAAAATATCATCTATAATGGAATGTATCCTATCCCATGCATGAAGCCGTTGCAGCTTTGGGGGGCTTCCTGATTAGTTTCTTTAACAAATGAGTGCAAAATTATCAATTATTCTGCTCACTTCGAAAATGCAAAGTTTTGCAACTGCGTTGTTTTCACTAAATAAGAAATGTAATTCCACTTGAATACGTTTGTTTACACAATAACTCTGAAAACAACATGCCAACACCAGATGTAAACATGAGAAATATCCATATTTCTGCCACGGCACTAGTGGGCGCCATCATCCTCCAACTGCTCACAGTCTTCTTCATATTTTTACAAGGCAATAAGGTCCAGGTGGATCACGTGACTGGTGTGATACGAAAAAAAAGTATTTCCGTTGCAGTTTTGCAAAATTTAAGAATTTCGATATGAATGAAAAACCACCACTAAGTGTGATTTATTTTATTTTTTAGAAAAACATGAGGCGTTACCATTTAGCATGTTAATTCGTAATTTCAATTTGCACAATTGGATTGTTAATAGAAATGCAGCTAGTACGAATGCTGCCCCATAGGTGCAAAAGGTTGCGTATTTGTAGATCTTTTCTCCAAGCAGCTTTATAACCGTTTCTTCTTAATAAAAGACATCTAATTGCATTTTGCTTTTTTTCCACACACACATTTCAAGGCCCCTAATAGTGAGCAGAGGGCCTGCGTGAGATAAAACACAGCCTCATGTAATCCAGGTTTATAAAAAAATTCAAATGTTTGTTCTTTTCATTGGAGGTCGATTTTGGAGGAACACCTGCACCAAAGCTAATTTGTTTGGGATTGAATCCAGAATAGCTGCACAGAGGATCAAGGCCTCTGTACTTTTGCAGCACGCTTTACAACAGCTCCACAAGTTTACAATTTCACTGGTTTTCTTAGTTCACTTTTGGTCAGCAGGTAAATGAGAAGCACTGAGGTGTAGTTTGTACCTATGGCCAGCTGGTGGTGCAAGTTGTTTAGCAAGTTAATCAGACTCTTGCAGGGTTTCTTTGGGAGGTACTTCCAGTTGCTGTGTTTCTTCTCATCCGACCTGTGACACAAAATACCACAGAGTCAGTCAATTAGAAGTAACAGAAAAAGCTCCATTGACATCAGAACTGGGCTTTGAAAAACAATCTGCTCCAGCAGCCCAAAGCTGTAAATAAATGTCTGTAGTAAAAAGTACAACATACAGATAGATGGTGTTGGTGTCCAGGTCCACACAGACAACATCTGGTGGGGGGTCGTACAGATCAAAGTAACGGGAGTCCACACCCACAATGAATGGACACGGGGCATTAAGGACACCTGCCAGAGAGAGCGGGCACAGCGGGATGTAGGGACACTGCCACTGGAAGGGGAAAATCATCTAAGGAGACACAAACAGACCAGCTGCTTAGTTACTGGTTTAAAAAAATATATTTTTAAACAGGAATCTAATAAAGCAGAAGGTAACGTCTGGTTTCTAAAGACGATCAGATCAGAATGACATCTAAAGCAGAGATGTTTGGCTAAGATAGAGAAATATATTTAAATGTAGCCAATTGAAATAAACTGGTCAGTTTTTTAGGGATTGTGACAGTGTGGAGTTTTTAAAGGTGGCCACACGCTGTAGAAAAAACAGGTTAAAGATAAAAGAGCTTAAGTACTAAAAGGACATATCGTTTTATGTTTACATCAACTGGATTATTACTAAAATAGACACGAATCAAATTGATCACATTTAAAAATGAAGTTTCTTACAAAGATTAACAGAAAAGGAACATTTGCTTCATCTTTGCTTAAGTTTGTTTTTCCAAAAGCAATCTGATGTAAAAACAACATGCAAGAGGTCAAAAGGTCAACTCAGGTGGCCGCTCTAACTATTTCATACATGCAGTCTCACATGTCTAATATTTAACTTGCTTGTGAAATACTGGAACCAGCTAAAAGAAAAGCTTTTACTTGTTATGCAATAAAGGGGCGCAATATTACCTTCATTTCAGCTCCAGGTGAAGCATTCCTTCTACTTATATATATGCCAGTGACGGGAAAAATATACTATTCCTGACAAGTGAAGCACAAAACCATCTGCCTCAAGCACAAACTGTTCCTGTCAGGATACTGAAGCTTGCAGAGTGGAGCAGACATTGTGATGGAAGAGTGAGCTAATTGTGGTTTAATCATAACTTGTTGAGGGTAGTTTTGGTCTGGTGGTTAGCGCAGTGTGCTTGTGCTTTTAGAAGGTTGCAAGTACCCGGTTCAATCCCCATAGGCTGCACTCTGGGTCCCTGAGCAAGACTTAACCCCACACTGCTCCCTGGGCGCCACACAATGGCAGCCCACTGCTCCCCAATAAGATGGGTTAAATTCAGAGAGTGAATTTCCTCATTGTGGGACAATAAAGGAATTTACATTCATAAAGCTAATATTTATATCAATAATCTATCATTGCTAACTTGCTAAGGACCCAGAATATTCTACACTTTCCAAAGAGCCTTTTTGAAGGCTTTTCAATGTTTTTCTATAGGTGAATGAGAAACACTACTGTGTATAAATTTGTTGTTTTCATGGTGAAACATGGTGGTGGGAGCATCATGCTGGAGAAAGGACAGGGAAACAGGTCAGAGCTGATGGGAAGTGGGATGGATCTAAATGTAGGACAATTCTGGAAGATATCCTGTCTGAGGCTGCAAAACAATAGAGACGGGATTGGAGGGTTGACTCTAAACTGTGGTAGCCCACTGCTCACTGAGGGGATGGGTTAATGCACGGGTAAATTAAATAAATCAATAAAGTTCAATTATTATTATATTATAGATTATTATAAAGAGCAGGAAGACACGAGAAGGAGCCAATTTAAATTGACACATCTGTTAGAACGGCCATTTCAAAGTCCAGACAGAAGTCTGATTCTAAATTTCAGTCAAGACTTGATCATCTATTTAAATGCTGCCTTCATTTAATCTTCCTGAGGTTGGGCTGTTTCCAAAGAACAAGGAAGATTTTCAGACACACCCTGCGATTCCCAGTGTTGAATCAGGGCTGGGCTTGATACAAAAACTACAGGATTATTTTTAGATTTTTTTTAAATCTAAAAATAAGCCTGAAAAAGCAAAGTTATCCTTCTAATTCACAATCATGCACTATTTTGCATTAGTCCATCAATAAAATCCCTACAAAAACAGACTAAAGATAGTAGCTGTAAAAAAACAAATAAATAAATAAATAAAATAAAAAACTACCTGCAAACTTTGATAAGAAACTATCATTTTTCACATCTTGGTAATAAAATGAAGTTTTTGATTATATTCTGATAATCAAGCCATAATCAAACCATAATTGTTTTTACAAACACCTGAATACAGTAGAGCTAATGACAGCGTTAACAGAAGAAATGAGGCTTCAATTTGGAACAGGACGAGGGTTACTCATGCTTTTCAGCTCAAATGCATCAGCCATGCCACATCAGACAACAGGGGAGGTTTCAATTTAGCTTTATATTTAAACCATCCTCATAGCTGAACGATATCAGACTGTACTCACAGCTACCACAGCCTCCGCCACTCCGGTGAGCACGGCAGGCCTCAGCGAGTGCAGCAAGATCTTGCTCTCCAGCAGGATAAAGTGCAGCAGTGTGGCGCAGTTTTCAGCACCTAGATTCATCAGCAGGGTGCCGTAATCTGCCCCGCTGACAAAGACGGAGAGGGAAACCAGATCAGTTTCGAGCGGGTAAAAAGAAAACCGATAAACGAGAGCACAGGAATGGAATTGTGACAGCATGGATAGATTGAGGAAAATTGATGCTATAGTCAAAAGGGCTTAAAACTGGACAATTATCAAAACATAACAAGCGGGTTTTATTCTGCTCTATGGTCTGAAAAACAAAAACAGAAAAAAATGTTTTTAACCTTGGACATAAACTGATTTTTTCTGGAATTTATAACCTGTAGTGTCCCACAGCTAATATATCACAGAAATATCACCTGTGGGACACAACTTTTATAGGTTTACTAACCAAAACATCACATCCTGCTACCTATGAGCCCCTGCACAGTCAAGAAAGGTTTTACTGAGAAACTTCATAGTATTTATTACCTGAGGGGTAAAGGAGTACACACAGGCTGAGAGAGTATCAAAGTGTCATGTGCCGAGAGCTGCAAAAGAAACAACGTCTATGTTAGGAAAGCACAAAATAAAAGCATTGTCTGACAGCTCCTTAATAGGAACACATACAGAATCAAAAACAAAATAAATAACCAAACAGTTACTACCATGTTAGCAACATGGCAGCTTGTAGTAAATATGCAAGCTCACTGTATGGACAGGTAGGCTCTGTAGGTTGAGCAAAGGTTAAAAAGGCACCGAAATGTTAACACTAGTGTGGATGAAGATGAATGAGCTGAGAAAGTGTCAACCAACAAGGCAAGAACATATTAGCAAGGAAAATTTAATCAACTTTGTTCAGAAAATCAGATTTTTCTTATCTAATATGTGAATCTGACATACATAGGTGTATTAAAGTCACGCTGTCAATAACAACCTTCAGTGAGGAAGTAGAAAGAAGGTTAAGTGTTGAAAAAAAATGAATCACTGGTGGGATCTGCTGTTTACAGCTGTAAGGAGACCACCAATGACAGGAAGCTAAATGCATAAAAACAATAACTTTATCTGTTTGAAGAGTTTTATCCATCATAGCACAGGCTGAAACTAGAAATGTTGCAATTCTTCAAATAACTCACATTTTAGATCAACATTTATTTTTTTTCCTAATGTATTTATTTTATTTGAATGAATAGGATTATGTCTGTACAGTAATAAATATTCTGATATTTCTGTTTTTAGATGTTTTAATTGTACTGATCACCATTGCCATAAAGAAGGACTTGACTTTATTTGTAGATTTTTAATGGTACAGAGAGGAGGGATACGTTTTCTAACTTCAGGCCATTATAAATATGTTTAGAACTGTATAAAACATTTGTTGTTTCTGCTCTGAAAGAGAAACTGGATCTGACTGAAATCTGGATACGCACATCAGTGCTTGACTGATTGGAAATTAGCCACCAATTCTCTGATTGGTGAATCTTACATAAGAGCAACACAATTATAACTAAAGGGAACTGCGGAACCAGGCAGGAAGACTCCAAATTTTTCCTGGATGTTTTTCCACAAATGATCTGGGAATATTAGAATAAGTAATAAGACATTCATAATTGGCGGATAACGGTGTGAAAATAGACCTTCGTTTTCTCATGCTAGTACCTGGAGAATGGAATTTCCTCTGATTGAAACCCTTTTGTCTGCAGTGGAAACACTGATCTCAAGCTTAACAGCTCTAGCTTAATTAGAGCAACACTTTATTTTTATTTTTTTTATTCCTTGGCTTGTTTATGATTAAAAACAACACATGGAGATAACGCACCTGGACAAGGATTCTGGGTCTTTGAGGGGAAGGAAACGACACGTTGTGCATGAAGTGCGAGATGTGCCTTTGGAGAGAAACAAGCAGAAATTGTTTTTAAAAAAGCTTTGCTATGAGGTGAGTTATAATGCCTTTACCAACACTGAAAGGATCCCTACTTTTCAATGGGCAGTGGGTTCGGGCCTGAGACAGAGAGCTTGTAGATGAACATCAGAAACTTGCGGAACGACTCAAAGAAGGGCCACCGGGAGAGCACACAGATGCATTTGTTGGTGTTCACAGAGCGGTCAGGGATCGTCTTCTTCTCTACAGGGGTGAGCAGACCCAGTTGGATCTTCTGCTTCTCGCTCAGAAGATCAGCAGAGTATGGTTCGTAGAACTGGATGGCAGAACCGTATACCTGGCAGGGCAGATGGACAAATCAACTTTACTTCTATAGCGCATTTAAAAACCGCATTGGTAACCAAAGTGCTGTGCATAAAATAAGTTTAAAAAATGAATAAAATAGACATAATAAATTATCAACATAAGTGGTGATTTTATTGTGCTTCTTCGCAGCTTTATTGCTGCATGTTCCTCTGCTTCACCTTTTCCCCAGATGAGATTGTCAGAATAAACGTGGAGAAGACCGGCAGAGGGTCACGGGTGTTTGGTGCCCAGCATTCGATCTTGGCGCCCATGGGCAAACAGAAGAGAGGAACAGACTCTGACAGAGGAAAAGACTCATAATCCTCTTCAGGGTAACGAAAGATTAAACCTGCAGAAGAAAAGAAAGAAGAAAGTAAGAGCTTATAATGTGATGATGAAATAACATCATAACCAGCGAAGCAGGTCTGACGGGGTTCATCCTTTCCTTACCTGATCTAATACAATGTCAGGAAAAGAAATTACCATTTCTAAAGCTCAAAATGTCTGCATCATGTGTCAACAGATCAATTACACTGGTTTTAACTTATGGAAGTGACTAAGTTCAAGGTCAGTCCTGGATGAGATGCCTTAATGACACAAACCTTCCTGTGCCAACATGCTTACACACACAGAGACCTGCAGGCACTCGGATTATGGGCGTGTAAGGAAGTGCAGTTGTCTGAGAAGAACAAACAGCTCCTTCACAGGAAGACAGCCGGCCGAAAAAGATAAAGCCGGGCTGCATGGGTGTGTTTGTGTGTCAACAATCTTCATACGTGTGTGGCACAATATATCATTTCATAGGTCAAGCTGTTCCGGAAGTAGTAAGTCAGTGAAAATGTCACATGACGCTAAGAAAATAAGAAAAATGTCCGATTGTGAGAATGGAGAAAAACAGTGAAAGTTTGTCTGCTTTAACAAAGTGGCCGTGTTTCACACTAAAGCCCGTATTTCATACATTGCATGATAAAAATCTGCACTTTTAAAACAACACTGCATGACTTCACCTGCAGTATTACACAATTAAAAATTAGGTATAAACTTAATTTGAAATACATTAATATATAACTTTTCGCATCATTATAAGGGACTTGGTGTGTAGCGATGTTCCTTGAAGGTTGTCCTTTTTAAAAAATGTTGCCATGTAACTTGAGAAGGTTGATTCAACACAAAAATGAGTCATGTGACCCAGTGCTGCTTTACAACAGTCTGAGATCCCCTTCAAAACCAGACTTAGACTTAGACTACTTTATTAATTGCACCGCTCGTTTGAGCAGTACACGAGACAAACAAACAAAAACATGTAATAACATAAAAAATAAGATGACTGAAAAGAGAAAAAAAAGAGACAGGGACCTTAAGGACCAACAACGTTAATTGCAACAAAAAAGCTGACATCTGATCAGATTCACTTATAGTTCTATGGTATAAGATTTAATCTAGAGGTGAAAGTGCTCTTTGATTTACTATTAACTCCATGACTTCTCAGTCTGTTGGTCCAAAGTGAGTTCTATCAGAGTCTTTAACACTGAGGAAGATTTATCATTTTGAAACTGATCAATGTTACCAGTTGTTTTCAGGGGAGCTAAACCTGAAAGTTATAGGTTTAGCAACCCTAGTGGCTAAAAGTTACAGTTTTTCTTTTAAAATTTGTTTTGTTTCTTTGTTAATTCAGAACTCATGAGCCATATAACTAGTTGTCTTTTTTTTTTTTTTAAACAGTTATATAAAAGGCAGTAGTCAGCAATTGATTCATTTACATTTTGGAAAAGCTCTGACTCTTCCACTGTTTTTCCCCTGAACCGTGTTTCTCTATGTTCTCTATGAATAATCTTGCATCAAATTCATATATGGTTTATGATCACTCACCCCAAAACATTCTGGGTTTTCTCTTCTGCTGAGATAGTCAAGGAAAGAGGTTAATTTACCAAAGGATGAATCCCTTCTTTGAGTTTAGAGATGTCTTTGATCAGTGGTTTTTAAACTGGGTCCTCCTGCATGTTTTAAGTGTTTTCCTGCCCTGCAGCTCATGGTGGCTGCTCAGGTTGATATGCAATCTCTTGATGTAGGTGTGCTAGAATAGAGATGCGTCTAAAACATGCAGGACAGAGTTCTGAGGACAGAGTTGGAAAACCACTGTTTTAGATCAATATTCTACTGGAAGAATCAATAATGACCCATTCAGAAGGTTGATGAGAAATGTCAAAAAAAAAAAAAAAAGGTTTCAAATTGTTCTGATATTTCTATGAGGTTATGAACTGACAAGTTTCCTAGAGCCTCTGACAAAGTACCAGTGCATCCCTGGTCCTCCACCACGCTGGATAGTGTGCATGAGGGGCTTTGTCCATTCTCCATACAAAATAATGACTGATGCGATATAGAGTAGTGACCTACTTTAGGGGGAGTGGCGGCCTAGTGGTTAGAGCATGGCGCTTGGGTCTCAGAGGTTCTGAGTTCAAGTCCCACACACTCCCACAAACTGCCACTCTGGCTCCCTGAGCAAGACCCTTAACCCCAGACTGCTCCCTGGGCACCATGGGTTAGATGCAGAGAGTTAATTTAGTTGCACTGTACTTGTGACAGTTTAGTGTCAATAAAAAAAAAAAGAAAAAATAAATAGACCAATATGATTGATCTCAATTTAAAGCAATTAAGGGGTTCAGCCCTTTTACAGTTTTCTTAGTTAGGATTAGTATTCATTTCCTGATGTTTGTCTAATTTTGACTGAGTAGTTTGCTTGTATTTTTCCCCATACTGCAGGATGGCCAGGAGATAGATATATATATATATATATATATATATATATATATATATATATATATATATATATATATATATATATATATATATATATATACACTATATTGCCAAAAGTATTTGCTCACCCATCCAAATTATTGGAATCAGGTGTTCCAATCACTTCCATGGCCACAGGTGTATAAATTCAAGCACCTAGGCATGCAGACTGTTTTTACAAACATTTGTGAAAGAATGGGTCGCTCTCAGGAGCTCAGTGAATTCCAGCGTGGAACTGTGATAGGATGCCACCTGTGCAACAAATCCAGTCGTGAAATTTCCTCGCTCCTAAATATTCCACAGTCAACTGTCAGCTGTATTATAAGAAAATGGAAGTGTTTGGGAACGACAGCAACTCAGCCACGAAGAGGTAGGCCACGTAAACTGACGGAGCGGGGTCAGCGGATGCTGAAGCGCATAGTGCGAAGAGGTCGCCAACTTTCTGCAGAGTCAATCACTACAGACCTCCAAACTTCATGTGGCCTTCAGATTAGCTCAAGAACAGTGCGCAGAGAGCTTCATGGAATGGGTTTCCATGGTCGAGCAGCTGCATCCAAGCCATACATCACCAAGTGCAATGCAAAGCGTCGGATGCGGTGGTGTAAAGCACGCCGCCACTGGACTCTAGAGCAGTGGAGACGCGTTCTCTGGAGTGACGAATCGCGCTTCTCCATCTGGCAATCTGATGGACGGGTCTGGGTTTGGCGGTTGCCAGGAGAACGGTACTTGTCTGACTGCATTGTGCCAAGTGTAAAGTTTGGTGGAGGGGGGATTATGGTGTGAGGTTGTTTTTCAGGAGCTGGGCTTGGCCCCTTAGTTCCAGTGAAAGGAACTCTGAATGCTTCAGCATACCAAGACATTTTGGACAATTCCATGCTCCCAACTTTGTGGGAACAGTTTGGAGCTGGCCCCTTCCTCTTCCAACATGACTGTGCACCAGTGCACAAAGCAAGGTCCATAAAGACATGGATGACAGAGTCTGGTGTGGATGAACTTGACTGGCCTGCACAGAGTCCTGACCTCAACCCGATAGAACACCTTTGGGATGAATTAGAGCGGAGACTGAGAGCCAGGCCTTCTCGTCCAACATCAGTGTGCGACCTCACAAATGCGCTTCTGGAAGAATGGTCAAAAATTCCCATAAACACACTCCTAAACCTTGTGGACAGCCTTCCCAGAAGAGTTGAAGCTGTTCTAGCTGCAAAGGGTGGACCGACGTCATATTGAACCCTATGGATTAGGAACGGGATGTCACTTAAGCTCATATGTGAGTCAAGGCAGGTGAGCAAATACTTTTGGCAATATAGTGTATATATATGTGTTGCTTTTAAAGATATAAGTTATAAATGAAAATTATCCATTTTCAAATTACCTAATTTTCAAGATTTTAATGAGTGATAATTTAAGATATTTTATTAGAAATTGTACATTTAAGCACAAGGCAAATCCATTGTTTGTTTTTTTACAATTCATCGAAAAAGTCAGCTTGGAAAATGACGTTTTGGCTTGCTGTGTTCTTTTTATCCCAGTTAACATAGATTATGTGCATAGATATACGTACAGATATATATACAGAAGAGCTATATGTGTATATATTTGATCTCTTTTTATTCTCATTTTTTTATCTTTATTATATTGTATAGTTGGATGTGTGTATATATCATGTAAAACTGTAACTGGAGCGTGTAACAAAAGTAATTTCCATCTGGGATTATTAAAGTATTTCTGATTCTGATTAGCTCTATTAGTTAATGTAAAACAATTAAAATCAATAAATTTTCTAACACAGATTTCTAAAAACCAATTTTTTGGTCTTTGATTCATTTATTTGGTGTCCAATGCATTACAAATCAAATAGGAATTGGTTGTACGTCTAAATGTACCTCTAAACGTGTAAAGTCAGAATTGTTAATTGCATTAAAGTAGTAACTGTAAAACTAAATATTTGACTCATCAATTACTGATGACTTAAAAAAAAGACAAAAAAGTGTAAAAAATTGAGTTTTTTATACAAGTTTTTATTGTTGCAGTTAAAGCCTATAAGTAAACTACTCTAGTGTGATGATACAATCCTATAGATTAGATCAACAGTTCTTGAAAAGTATGATAATCAATAATAATAGAAACAACTGATAGATATAAGGTAGGCTATCAACTACTGCTAACATACAACATAAAACCTAAAGAGGTTCTTACCTGCTTTGTAGCTTATAGAATTGGACGCAGATACTGATTTCTTGTAGCACAGGAACACGCTGGAGCCCCACTGAAAGATTTTCAAATACAAATTAACTACAGATTCCTCTCCGAGTCAATCAGAAAAGGTCAGCTGAGGTCAACATTTGTGACCTACCATGCCACCGTTAAGGTTCCTGTCCACTTTGCAGAAGGTATGCGGTGGCGTTTCCCCCTTACTGGAGATAATCACGCAGATGTCCGTCACTGCCAGGGAATTCTGAGGCTGTACCGGAGGGGCTCGGCGGAAGGTGATGAAGATACGCTGTGAGTTGGCGTAGCTGTTGTTGACGTTAGCACAGCGGCCATAAGGTGTGGCCTGAATAACCTCGCAGCCCTGGATCAGACGGTCCTTACCCTCATAGAGAACTCTGAAAAAAACAAAAAATGTAAAAACATCTGAATAATGCTGGGAATTACATTTTCATTTTACATTTGACAAAATAAGATACATAACAGAAGAAAGCTGAAAAAAAACCTTAGATTTAAGAATTTTGAGATAAATCATTAAGACAAGAGGATCTCAGAATGCAGCATATCTAGTCAGATGTCTTACTGTTTCACATTAGAAAAGCTTCAAAGCTGAAATTTGGATCGCATGTAGTGACTAAAATGTTTGCAGAACAGCAGGACAGGTGCCAGTCATGCACCAGCTAGCTTCTAAAAGAAGCATAAAAAAAGGCTCAGAAACTTCCTTTTGGTGCAAACACACACACTAACACCTTTATTACCATCTACGGGCCTCCACGGCTGGCCATTCTTTTCACAATGGTCAATCCTTCACATTCAGCTTCACAGCCTGAGCTAGAGAGATTAAGAACCTCCTTTGAACCAGGAGGTTGCTTTTTCCCCCCTCTCCTAAAATTCATTCATAATCCATCAATGCTTTTACCTATTCCAAATCTTTAGGGTGTATTCGAGGAAATACCAACAGTTCCAGAGCAGAGAGTGAACAGATTTGTTGTGCATTACTATTTGAGATTAATCATGAATTAAATACCCTAAATAAAACAGAACCTGATGGAAAAAAAGCCAATTTTTTTAAAACTTTTGAAAACGTATATCTTCAACTGCAATGAACTGGCGACCTGTCCAGGGTGTACCCCGCCTCTCGCCCATTGACTGCTGGAGATAGGCACCAGCATCCCACACAACCCCAATTGGGACAAGCGTGTCAGATAATGGATGGATGTATGGATGGTATATCTTCAAACAGACAGGTCTGCACAGCTCAAGTTAAAGCCAGTGACCTTCATCCTGTGAGGATATACAGAAATCTTTATATGTATATTAGAAAGAGTCATAAAAACAGACCCTTGATTGCAGAGTTGATGCTCATCGAATAACAATCAATGTTATTACTTTGGATTTTGCATTATGAACACAGCACCATCAGTGCTTAGTTTACTGGAAAATGCAGATCCTTACATCAACTTTACTACTTCCAAAAGGCTGTGAATGTTCTGGAAGCCATTAAAAAAAGTTGAAGCTCAATTTTAAAATGTATGAGATGTGTCATTTAGGAGCAGCAGCTTTACATTTTAATCTAAAGTGAATACAACACTTCAATATTCAGCATATGTGGCTAGGTTTAAATGTTTTCCCCTATAATATTGGCTGTTAGTTTTTTAACCAGCATGCAGAATCACAGAGAACCAGAGAGGTTTGGTATTTTATTTACAAAAAGCGACAAGAATCTGAAAGTGGAGAACTGCAGGAAGTCAGTTTAACTTTTTGGTTGGTCTGAGGGGAGAAAACAGGCTGATCAGGAAGGAGTTGGTTGATGACAACTGATGACTGATTGATTTGCTTACTTCAGGGATGAAGGGGAGGTAGCAAGAATCTGTTGGGGTTTGATTCAGCAGGCTTTGCAGACAGAACCCCAGGGGTCCAGGAGAATGTGAGTAAGATCTGAGATTGTTCGTCTTTGCAAGAGACATGTGGGCAGGCAGGTGATGAAGACTGAGCAATGCTGCACACAGGTTAGACCTTTTTCATGAAGATTGGAGACAGACTGAGGTTCACGGATTGTCGTCAGGGGTAATCAAACAGCGAAGAGAGACAATCCTTCACCTTCTTATATATATGTGCTAGTCATCTTGAATGAGAAATGTTTTCAGGTGTGCTGCAACACCGGTCGGCACAGCTACCAGCAAAGATCCTCTCTGTGACAGGAAGCTCACTCACACCAGAAAAACAGCAAAAGCTCAGAGATCCTAACATTTCCATGGAAATACTGAACTTCTGTTAAAGCTCAGGCTCTAAGGAGTCAAAAGATGGCTGATATAAACTCCCATTCCAGTTTTTTTTTTTTTTTTTTGGGAGAGATTTCTACCCGGTCGCTCTTTTAAAGGGCCCTTGTTTTTCAAAAGCCTTTCCCTCCACAAAACTACCCTGGTTATGAAAACAAACTGTTCTTGAATCAGCAACAACTTAAATGCTCAGGAGTTTTCCAGTTTCTTCTGGTCAACGGCACTGACTTAAATTTTCAAGCTCGTTTCCTTTTCTGTATTGCAGTAAATTTCCTTCTCCTTGCTCAGCGACTCAAGCAAATTTCCACTGACTCATTCAAGCAAGACAAGAGATCCTCACATCCAACTCACAACAGGATGAAAAAATGTAAAATCTTTGTAAATACTGTGTCTCCTTGCTTTAATCCTTCTTGCATGCAGCCATGAAAGCAAACCATGTGTTAGATTTTTTCATGACTCAAGGGCATCTATATAGCTGCATGCTTCTTGTCCTCTTCTTCCGTCTGGACAACACCATGAGGGAGGCCAACAGATCTTACAGCAGCCTTCTACACTAAGGCTTAAACACACTTCCTTTTGTACTCGTAAGCCGGCATGAAAGCCAGCCTCGGCTGATATAAAAGTACTGAAACACTGCATTCATTCTGAAAAGACTGGAGGACAAACCTAGAGAGGCCAGGAAGGAACAGTTGCCAACAAATTCTCATTTAGGCAACAAAAATGTCCTACTAATAGGCAAGGCAGAACAAGATGCTCCAGAGCCCTGGGGTTGGGAATGCTTGCCTGAAACAAGAGGCAACAGAAGGAGGAATAAATGATTTAGTCTAAAAAACTTTAAATTTACTTTTAGCAAGGGCGGATAAGACTTAAAACTAAAAACCGATGAATAAATGGAATCTAAAACACTACTGATAAATTTAAGTTTAAATAAGGCAAATCTGCTTGATAGCAAATAAAAGGTTATTAATGAGGCTGTTGTTTGCAGAGATAAAAAAAGAATTAGAAAGCTGCAGTTGTGTGCATTTCCTCCTTTGGTTTAGACAACTGTGCAGTTTCAGTAAATAATGTCGACTGGCTCCTACAGGGTCACTCCTATTACCCCAAAAACAATTAAAATAGCCAAAATGGATCCCCTTTATTGAACCACCATAGTATTTAAATCCAGCTATGCAAACTGAATAGTTACCTATGCAGAGTAGGGCTGGATGATGTGACCAAAACTTATATCATGACACATCCTCATTTCGTTCAATCCAAAATAAAGGCGCAGCTGTCACATACTTTGAAGGCATCTAACCATGTAGGGTCTGTTTCTACTGACGCCAGATAAAGGAAGTTGTAAGCATCGTTTTTTCACAACGGAATAAATAAAACGACATTTTCATCGGCCCTTTACCAAGGCATTTTTCAGAGGTTAATTTCCACCATGGTAATAAGAAGTCTTACCACACCCAACTTTGTCTAACAAGAAATTGCTCATTTAAGATAATGAATCATAAAAGGGTTAATATTCTTCCCCACTTGTTTATTCACAAAAATGCAACACAAAAAAATTAATAATAATAATGGTACAATGAAATGTTTTATTTCAATATACTTACTAATAAACCATTGGTATTCTAATGAAACTAATTTGTCTGGTTACTGTATAATCAGTGCATGTAGCTCCCATATTCATATGTATACTTATACACAACTTTTTACAGTCCCTAACTATGACTTTTTGCTTGTACATACACCTGTAATAATATTTATATCCTGTATAGCACTTCTGGATAGATGCAAACCATATTTCGTTGCTTTGTACTTGTGACAAAAAAAGTTGAATTCTATTCTATTGGAGATCATTGTGGATCCAAAATAGAAAAGGATTCTCTAACGTTTGTCTTACCTATATAGTCATCACTTCCAAGTGGCTAGTGTCAATGTTGTTGGTTAAAAAAATAAAATAAAATAAAATAAAATTGATTTCAGTTTGAATAATGGATGCTCTGAAGACTCCTTTCGAGAGAAGCCACTGAGTGACCGTGGTCCTATTCACATGAGACAAGTACGCACGTTTTTATACCTCAGTATTTTCTGACTTTGTGCAAACTGCGTATGCACAGCTTCGTTCAAGATATATGAGATAAGCTTTGAACATGCACATGAAATATTTTAAGAACAGACGGAAAATGACAAAACTAAGTTTTAGACAAATTTCATTTTTTATACACAGAACAAAACAAAACAAAACAAAACAAAAATTATGGTTGTAATATGTCTGTTACAAAGAGGTCAAAAGGTGCTTTCATTCTCATGGCTTTACTCCTCTTTGCAAGAAACAGAAAATGTTAATAAGAAACAATGTTTTGGAGAGGGAACGCAGCAAATTTGGCGTTTGTGAAGCACTTCCCCTCTCTCTCACTGGTGTACTGTCCTCTGTATTTTTCAGGAATACTGCACCAGCATCCACATTAAGTATAAACGCCAGCAGCACTTGATCAGGCTCCTGTTCTGTTCAAAGAGACCTGCACAATACCCCAAAGCGCAACAGCAACTCAGCCTTTAAGGTTCAAGAACATACTTTTCGACCAGGGTATGTATTTATCATAAGAACCTAAGGGAAGGTGTATAAGTATATGATCAATCTCTCCTACAGCAGCCTTTGCTGGACACCAGACAACAATAAAGCTTCTACCGGGATGATTTGTCAAAAACAGTCTATAAGAACTTCCAAAAGAGAGCTGCAAACACAAAAATGCTATCTTATCTTGAAGCTCTGAGAAAGACAACACATTTTTGTTCTTCAGCTGATTTTGACTTTTATTAAGGCAGAGGAGTAACAGACAGAGGCCTTTCTGTCCCGTCCCATCACATTTTCAAGGGGACAGGTAAAATCGCCTTAATCTTAAAAGTTATAGGGGAGGATGTCTTTCTTCCGGAAGGACCATCAAAATAAGTGGTTCTCCTAACTGTCAACCATTCTGTTGATACTTTCAGGTGTATGTATGGTGAGCTATGGTTTTAGCCAGTCATTGAAGCTCGCCTTTCTTACCGTGTTTCATTGGAAATAGAAAAAGTGTCTATGAAGTGTATGAGAAGAAGACAAAGACCTCAAAAGAGAGAAACAAGACCAGAGTGCTTTTTGGGAGATTTTGGTGGGGCTTCCCACTGATGCCTCGGTTGCAAAGTGTTTACTCGGCAGGTAAAGTTTGCCATGCTATTTGGAGGAATCCCATTTACATCACTACTAGTTAAACATTGAGAAATGAGCTTGTGCATGCTCTCGCATACATTTAATTGGCGTTCCCTCTCGGGAGCAAGTATAGGGTGTGCATGTGCATTTTCTTTTTTTTTTCTTTTTTTAAGTAGAGAGGAAGGTTCTTTTCAGAAATTTGGGGAAATCCTCCACTATACCTTTAAAATGTTTTGTGAAGGAAGCGCATTTTATCCAGGTAGAAAGTAGGAAAAGCAATGGATGCTGAATAAGCCCCAGAAGGCTAGTCAAACTCAGAGTAAAGGTTCCTACTGTAAAAAGGTACAGATGAATCCTCTCTACAAAAGAAAATATAATACAGTGCTTCTAATCTCTACGTTCTGTGCAACCTTACAAGGTGACTATTGCTGCACAATTAATGAAAGGAAACAATGCATTAAACAATTGGCTCGCAGTTAGGGGGGATCTAAAGTAGAATACATGTTTGAGTTTAACTGACTGTACTTTTTAACCTTAGATGTTGATAAGAAGTGCCTAGGTTCTCAGCCGTTATGCCATTTCAGACTTCGCTTAACTGGAAATCCCAGTTTTTGTTAGTGGGACAAACAAGCAGGCTTTAGTATAACTCTTGAGTATGGAGACCTAGAATGCCTCAAGTGGTTTTTTATAATTTTAAGTGAAGCCAAATGGCATGTGACATTCATTCAAAACACATGGATGCTAAAATTCCTACACAGTACTTATGTTGAAGGTAGATCACATTTTCCCTACTTTATATAAGGAAAATCTATATGTATTCAGGTTAATATGAAAAACAAAGCTTCCTTTTAAAGCATGATAGTTGGATAGATAACATGATATAGTAAAGACTTTAGATAAACTAGAAGAAATATCAGTTTACTCGCAACACTTCCACCTCTAGCTGAAAAAACTTAAATCTTTTTCCAAAAACTAAACTCATCTTCCTTACAGCTATATAAGTAAAAACTTATTTTTATTTTTTGAACACAGAACATAAGAAAACCATTTGATTCTGATTAAAACTAAGTTCTAAAATCTATTTCCATTGCATGAAGCACAGACTATAACTTGGATCATCTTTTCAAGACAAAAACCTCACACTGAGTGTTTATTGGCAGATAATTTACAAATCCTCCATTCCTTAAATGCAATTATTCCAAAGAAGTGTTCACATCTGATTCGTAACAAGTCGTTTAAGAACCGGGAACCTCTATTTTGGGTGGATTGGAGGGGATAGCTTCACAAAACAGATGTAAAATGTCTGTTTTTTGTTGTTGCGTCTCTAGTAGTTTTACATATCAACATATCCACTGCTCCCCCCACCCCTCTTATTCTTTGGGGTTTAGCTTAAGCCCAGTCAGGTGAATCAGAAGAATCTGTGCGGGTCAACTTTTATGTCAGCAAATTATCAGTTGGACTGAGACTTGAACTTTGAGTAGGACGTTTAGAAATCAAACAGTTGCTTCGGGGCAATCCTGGTAATGTGATTCTTAATTTAAAAATAGACTAGACCATTCATATTTCTTCTTTATAATCCTTATATATTTAATGGAAATGTGTGGTTTATAATCTGAGAGTGTGGAATAGATAGCAAGTAGAAC